>NC_087373.1:35004287-35309274 GCF_031761385.1 Necator americanus | reverse complement strand
AGGGAAAACGGAGTTCATAAACGCACCCTCCCAAGCTTTTCCTTCGTTGTTTGTCTTTATCACGACTGGTTGAGCGCTGTTTTACCAGAACTGGTGGTTCGGCTGCATATTGATGAGGATGTGATGGCATAGAAGTAACTTGACCTGAACAACACACAGTATCGCAATCGAATTGTTACGGTAGGCTCGGCAGGGAAATCGCAAAGAAATTACGCCTCTCCATAAGGAAACCGAGGAAATACTATTATTTCAAAATACTTTTCCTTTCGCACGTAAAAAGGGTACAGTATAATGTGAATGAAACATGCGAGATTGTGAAGGCTGAGTCGAGATTAACGTCCTCGATCACCATTTTTTTTCTATTTTAAAGTCATATTTATTTCTCTATGATTTATTTAAAACAAAGTCTTAATATTCACCAATATTCAGCAGACTTTTCATGCTAAACTCACTACAGACATCCATCCCAGAACTCAAGAAAAAAAGAAAGAAAAGAATAATGTCAGAAAATTAAGAACAATACAGTGTCTAAACTAACTATGACAGGAGCAATTAAGCTAAGAAAAACCACAGAGATGTAATATCGTTTTTTTTTGCAAAAAGAAATTGATTTTACAATGAAAAGAGAAAAGAAAACAACAAATCTATAAAGAAATACTCACCATAAACACTCTCGGAGTAGAAATCAGTTGCTTGTCGGAAACTATCGCTGGTAAGTGCACCACGGTATGGCTAAAAGCGAAAAGTTTGAAACACTTTGATCAGCTCGAGAAGAATTCGACAAAAATCAGGAATGAGAACATGTCCAGCAATTTTAGAGTTAAGAAGCTATCTTATGACCTTATTCCCCGTTCTTTAATAAACGTCAAAGTAGTTGCGGATAAAAGATGCCCGACATGAACAGAAGGAGAGTTTCTGGTCCCATCTACGCTATGCATCCCAAATATTTGATTATTTCCATATATTTTTTCTAGTGTGTGCTAACAAAATCAATATAATCTTTGTTGTGAAAAGTACAAATAATGCTCAAGTGATGGAAAAAGCGGAAGCAAAAAGGAAAAAAAAAGAAAGAAAAAAGAATCACTCACCATAGCAACATGTTTGCTTTTAGGTGTAGTTCGGCTAGTTTGAGTAATACTTTCAACACTTTGTGAACGTCGCTTTTCTGATACAGCAGGAGCTGAACAATAATAAGAATAAAAATTATATTTAAACTGGAAAACTATGTTGGCTCTATAATCTAATTCTAAAAATAAACTACTAATAAATGTTTTGTGAACTGTATGTAGTATAAGCTTTTAGAAATTACCCTCAATTATACGTAGATGGAGAAAAAAGTGAACGGCAGCGGTGAATAAACAAGGAGACAGAATCATAGATGCGATAGTCGGGGCGGGTGCTCTGACCCCCTTCACTTTTGAACGGTTCGGAAAGGGACCTCCTTCACTTTTGAAGGGTTGGCGAAATTATCCCCTTCACTTTTAGGCGATTGGCGAAAGGACCCCCTTCACTAGAGCTGCAGCCCATGAGCTAAGCTTCCTAAGGAGGTTCCGGCTTTTCCCTATCGCACCTATGGAAAATTTCACGAAGAAAAAAAAATAAAACACGTCGACTAGCACAAAAAAGCGAGGAAAGAAGCAAAAAAGCACGATAGATAAAGTGAAAGTCGCTTTCTAAACAATTCGGTGCAGATTCTTACCGCTATTGTGTTGTTGTGGTGGCGCTAGTGGGGTTGGCGCCGGTGACATCTTCAAAATTTTTGGCGGCGCCGGTGCACGAGGATGAACGGATTGACTTCGTGCTCGTGCTGCTGCTCGTTGTGAAGTCGATCTAGCAGTACTTTGTCCGTGGAAAGAAAGCGAGGTGGTCATTGCAGAAAGAGGAGCTGTAAGCTAGCGATGGGTGAAATTACTAACGAAATGTTGTAAGTGGAAAGGTGTGTGGCAGAAAGCTAGCATAGGAAAGAAAAAAAGCTTCGCAATAGGGAAATATATAAAATAAAATAAACTTCCTGGACGAGAGTTGAGAATCGAATTCTTCGGAATTTCACTTTAGTACGCTTTTTTGACATTAATACACCATAAAAGATTCACTATTTAGGTCCAGATCTACTAAACCCGTAAGGGAAGCGTGAAATAAAAAAATAAAACTAGAAACCGAAGGAATACGGAAGTGAAAGCTACACGTTAAATGGCTGGAAAGAAGCTAATATAAAGGAAAAGTCCAGTATTTTTCCGGAAACTAGCAGGAAGGAAGCAAAAATAAAATAAAATAGAACAGTCTAAAACATGATGTACATACAATATTCATTATGATTCTGTTGAAATTTGAAAATTTCCGCTCACCACTCGTTTGTCTCTGATGTTTGATATCCTGGAAAAGCTTAATATGGTGCGGATCGTTAGATGCTCCCATACCACGCTTTTCACTCATACTTTTGCGAGATGGAGCCTCTCGGCTGAATGGATCCGAGACGTTCGCCAGCTCAGATTCGTCCATTCTGAGAAAATTTTGAAGATCAAGAAGAAAAGTTAAGAAATAATATATTGTTAGGAGCAAGGTTCCAAGAAAACGACGATAAGAAGATGGAAGAAACTTCAGTAACATACCTCCCATAATCTGAATCCAGACATTCCGCCGGCGATGGTTTCTCCTCAGATGATGTAGTAGATTCCGCTGCTATCACAGAAATTCTCGACGATCCTTCTTCGTCAACGGAAACTCGTGACACCTCTTGAGGTCGCGAAATTATACCCGGGCCGCCATATGCTTTCGCACGTTGAATAAATAATCTTAAATGAAGAATTCGGTGTAATCGAGAGCGATTGGAGAAGTTTTACCGTAAATATTGTAAAACACTTTATTCAAATACTTACCGTACATGTTTAGCGGTGGGACCAATCGCTTTTAAACGACGTGAAACTGCCTCACTAGCAGTTGCATTCGTTTCTCCGTCAAGTCTTAGTTCTTCGATACCCACGATACGATCATTCACTCGAAGTCGGCCGTCTTTATGGGCGGCTCCACCGTGTAAAACCTGTAGAAGAATAGAAGAAATAAAGTATAATAATTATTAAAAAGAAAAACGAAGAATAAATAAATAATAGATAAGGAATGATAATGAATAAAACAGACAATTTAGGAATGCGCGGAAGATTTAAAGGCAGCATACCACGAATGTGAGGTGGTGCGAATTTCAGCTGGAGTATCCGTATTACGAGGTCGCAGATTCCGGAGACGGGGGTGGTTCCGCTCATCTCTCCCCGCATCATTGCAAACAGCCGCCTCCAGAATGCTGTTTTGTACGACGCCATCTATTGCAACGCTCCACCTCTTGCCCCGCCTCCGCCCAGCGATTCGTCGAAAATCAATCCGGACTGCCCCGATAGGCAGCAGGGGACGCTACGCGTGCAAGGGTAGCGCGCTGCAATAGAAGGCATCGTACAAAACAGCATTCAGGGGCCGGCTGCTTGCAGTGATTCAGGGAGAGATGAGCGGAACCACCCCGGTCTCCATAATCTACGACCCCGTTTACGGATACTCCACCTGAAATCCGTACCACCCCAGATTCATGGTATGCTGCCTTTAACCAAAAAAAAAACCCTACAAGATAAGTCGTTCGAAGTCATACCGAAAAATCTTATTTAATCTCAGTGTTATTTTGAACTCCACCTTCATATCTTCTCCTCAGGAATAGTTCTCCTGCGATAAACATGGTTGAATCGATTTCAAGAAATTGCTACAGATAATACAATATTACGCTTCTAGTAGCTAAGGAATAATTAAAATAAGTCTATTAAATTTGAAACAATTCAAGAGTAAAAGAAATAAACAAAAAAAAAGATTACAAACGATCAAAAAGTTAGTAAATTGAAACTATAAGAAATGTAAAGAGCATGCTGATCGATTTTCAATGATTAAAGAGCAATACTCACGTTTTTGATGAATATCCCACAATCCTGCCTTGTTCCATTCGTTCGTACTGTAACCCGTGCTTTTAAGCTTACTCCTAAGCCGGCACTTCCTGTGTCATTCAGTGGAATGACAAGTTCCAGCTCTTCTGTTTCGGAGCCTAATTGAGTGGGAGCTGAGATGGGTGGTGAGGGTGTTACCTGAACAGAATACGCCCATAGGCTGCGTAGCGCGACCAAAATTTGCGACCAACTTACCTTGGGCTCTTCAGCGCCTTCCTTTTTCGTTATGTTAGCCGTAACTGGGGTCGGAGGACGGTTCTCTCGTTCACTTGAGTTACTATTTTTCTCCTCTTCTTCTTCGTCTTCAGGTTGCACAACTCTGGATACCAAAAACGTCACTCTTTCCCCTACGGCCGCTTTTTTTAGGCGATCCACAACTTCTGCTTGTGTTAGTTCTGCCGTTGGTTCGCCGTTCACCTACAAGATCAGCGCAATTTAGTTCAACGGGATAAAAATCAATGAGTCGATCAAAAATATGACCTTAAGTAGACGATCTCCTGCTCTCAAATGTCCCAGAGCAACTCCGTTTGGTTTCACTGTTCCAATGTAGAAAAGTCGTTCACCTTTCGCCGTCTCCCTACCGGTTACGGTAAAACCAAAGCCGGCCGGTGCTGTAAAGGTTACGAATAGTCCAATTAATTATGAATAAGTGGTCATATCTCTACTAATTATTAAGTTAATTAACTGTAATTATTAACCAGTGATTTAGCAATAATTAGAGGTTAATTTAGCATAAATATGACTAATTTGCAGCAGATTTCCTGCAAAAGTTTAACGGATTCAAATCATAATATTAAAATAAAAGCATTACAGAAATCAATCATTTCAAAAAAATGACTTGATGAGTAGGAATTTTTGAGAAAAAAAAATCCAGAGAAACAGAAACTTACTCTTCTTAAGCTCAACGGTCTTTGTATGACCAATGTGTTGTGTGTTTGCCTGCTGCAACGCAGACAAAATTGGTCGATTTGGTAGCGATGACGTGGTTGGTTGATTTCTCAGAAGCGGATCTACCGGATCCGTGAACGATGAAATCGGTCGAGCTACGGTAAGCGATGGTTGAGCGCGAGATTGTAGCTCGCTGAGATATGCTCTAGCGCGTAGTATTGACATCTGAACGTCAAGTATTGATTGACGAAGTACTGATTGGAAAATCTTCAAAAATATCGGATCAATAATTCAACATATTACTGGGAATTGTATATTACATTCGCCTAATTCAAACATCTAGCATTTTAAAATTCTTAATATTCGAAAAAAATTGAGCCAATAATTCAGCAAATTACTGGGAATAGTATGGTAGATTTCTTCAATTCAAAAATATACCATTTTAAAATTCTTAAAATTCCAAAAAAAAATTGAGCCAATAATCCAACAAATTACTGGAAACTGGAAATAGTATAGTAGATTTCTTCAATTCAAATATCTACCATTTTAAATTTCTTAAAATTCAAAAAAACTGACCTGATAATTCAGCAAATTATTGGGAATAGTATAGTAGATTTCTTCAACTCAAATATCTTCATTTTAAAATTCTTAAAATTCAAAAAAAAATCGAGCCAATAATTCAGCAAATTACTGGGAATAGTATGGCAGATTTCTTCAACTCAAAAATCTACCATTTTAAAATTTTTAAATATGCCCTTAGCCAGTACAACTGGTATAAAGAACTGAATATATTCAGTTGTTTCAACGGTATGTATTTAAAAAAAAATTAAATTAATTATAAAAATTAAGCAATAGCAAAGAGTACTTATTGCTAATTACCTGATAAATAGGTCTCGAGTCAATTTCAACGATATTGTCGCCAACTCTGAGGCGACCGTCCATGCCTACTCTACCATCCGGTTCAATACGTAATATCTGTACAGCGGATAGACGTCCATTTGTTGAAGATGGATCATCTTGCACACCCGTTACCTGTGAAAAAAACACCGTTAAATTTTCTCTGAAACGATAACGATCGGAATGAAAATAAGGAAGAAAGAAACGGAGTGATAACGTCAAAGTTTCCAGGAAATTGGAAAAAATTGAACCCTCAATGATAAACAGAACAAAATCTTTTCTCGGAATCACTCTTTCAACATCCAAGTCTTAATTTGTGTCGATTAAAAATTTTCCGTTTCTCTCTTTCCTGAAATTTTAAAGTCAGTCCGTCATTTTCTATTAGTACGATTTTCAAAGAGGCGCCCCCTTATCGATCCAAAAACAAGATATCGTCACAAACTTAGTGTCCGCTTAGATTTCTATGTTTAATCAGCTTTAAACTCAATTCGTTTTATTCTCTTGAAACTTTATTCCTCTCTTTTCTCTATTCTCTTTCCTAACTTCTTTTTACGCAATTTTTCTTCCTTTTTTGTATTCCCCCTAATGATTCTTTTTAGTTCTTTTTTCCTTTTGTTGACTCACTTTCACTTATAAATTTTTTAGACACTTCTCTATTGGGCAGAGTTTCTCCTGTGTGCAACATAAACCCAGTAAGAGGCATTTGAATGAGTGTCTAATAAAATTGAGAGAGGAATTGTACTGGGTGCGGAGAAAAGTGAAGAAAAAACTTGAATTTCTGGTGACGTAGTTTCTATTTTTCATGGTGTTCTCAAGTACTGACTCCTCTTCCGGAAAAACTTAGAGTATATCTAAAATTTTAATAATTATTCTCGAAGTTTCTCCGAGTGCATTCGAGATCCAGATCAACTACAGAAACAATATTTTAATGATTTATTTTTAATATTTAGTGATCTACGAGACTATGTATATAAAGTCCCGCCGCCGCCGTTTGGGAAATCCTCGAGCGAACTTAGCCCAGAAAATCTTCACGCAGTTATGAAAAGTCTCTTGTTAGGAAAAGACCTGCTGCTGTATCATATGACCTACCAGATATCCACGTGTCAGGTCATCCAGAGCAGCTCGGGGATGTGATCCTACCCATTCTCCGATCAGATAAATACACAGCGACTACTCGAAGCAGTTATGGATATGAGACACAATGCCTTCCATTGAACCCTAGCACTGGATTTCGCTGGTGAACATCTATCCACGATCCGTATGTCACATGAAAAAGGATGATCCTCCTCGTTTGATGGGATCGTAAACGGATCGTTCACATGATGTTCCTCTTGGACAACGACACAATCACCAGCTAAACTTTATTGCAGTCAGCTGTATGTCCTTTGAATATTACGAACAACGCCAAAAAGTTCAGCGAATTCTCCTTTTTGCTTGACGTCGTAAAACTGATACGGTTATGTCCCGAGGGGAAAAACAGCTGAGTTCACCTAACACGTATCCTAGGCCTAGTAACTTAATGAATATCCGCTTCCATACTTCTAGCATTATTTCAAGGACTAGAATCTTGACAATGAAGAAAATCTTCAGGTTTACCACGACTAATTTTCCACGAAAACCACTTCATCCTATGCGAAGGAGCCTAATTCTTAACCTTGGGGTTAACAATATTATTCCTTCCTTTAGTACATAATAAGGATAAAGAATAAAGTGTCTGGCATTAATCAATCCGCTTGGGATGCGCCCCCACGTTCACTTCAATTCAGAATCGCTTGAGGTTTACCGTCGTGTACCTGGCCTATACAATGACTTGCGGTGGCTAGCCGATGTGTCAAGTCAGCGTTTTTATCCTTCCAGACAAGTCTGGTACCAATTTATCGACCCCGGAGGGATGAAAGGCTTGGTGAGCCCTAGGGCGGACAAGAACCTCCGATGGATCGCGCAGGAAGCGGGACCTCTAACCGATTGCGCTAAACTCGCCCACCAGTAACACATAATAATAGTAACATAATAATAACGCTATATAAAGGCTTTCATGACTGATTCCCTTTTTTTTGAACTATGGGATTCGATGCGCGTTGACCAATTAAAGGCATCACCCCACGAATCTGAGGTGGTACGGATTTCAGGTGGAGTATTCGTATACGGGATCGTAGATTATGGAGAGGAGGGTGATTCCGTTCATTTCTTCCTAATTGCCGTAAAAAAACGGACCGAACCATACGGCTTCGAGCGCGCACTATTTTCTACAACGAGTTCGATTGGAGCGCGCCAGCCTTGTGCACGCGCCGCATCTTTCGGATCGTTTTTACGACAATTAAGAAGAAATGGACGGAATCACCTACTCTCCATAATCTACTATCCCGTATACGAATACCTGAAATCCGTACCAATTCAGATTTGTGAGGTGATGCCTTTAACCTGCGCTAATCGTCTTTCGTAGCTGCTTGTGTGTGCACACCCGACCTAGAGCCAATTAAGTTTTTTATCCTTTTGAGATCCATAATTTGTATCGCGGGGTTGTCCGGGAGGATAAAAACACTGACTTGACGCATAGGCTGACCTCCACAAGTAATCATATAAGCCACATATGCGTTCATAAACCTCAAGCGATTCTGAATCGCAAAAAAAATGCACGACGTTGACCCTACGGGGATACGCCTACGCGTTCGACTTCAATTCAGAATCGTTTGAGGTTCTTATGAACGCATGTGCAGTGCTACGATGACCTGCAGGGCGGGCGGGCGAGTGGGTCACGTCAGTGTTTTTATCTTCTAGAGAACTATGACACAAATTTATCGACCCTGGAAAGATGAACGGCTTGGTTAGCGCTCGATCCTTTTACAAGCTGCGCTACATCCGCCCCAAATCTAAGCACTTATCCTTCAAACCTTTCCCTCGTAATGTGAGCAATAATCGAACATAAACAAGATATCGTCGTATTAAGAAGAAACAGAAGGAGGAATGGGACCCTTCAGCAAAAACGCCGACACTCCTACTACGAAACTCAAAAACGAAAGAAAAAAAACTCACTTCAATTCCCATAGGCGTTAAATCATCATCCGGAAAAGTGATCACAGTGTTCTCGGGATCAAGAGCCGGTCTTATGAAAGCTCGTGATTGATTCGATCGAACTGTGATCGGTGCCGAACGGGATCCTGTTGCTTCACGAGCATCCTCTAATCGTTCCTGTAACCACGAAATTTTAGGTGCCCGGATAAGGAACGCAAAAAAAAAAACGAAAACAAGAACTGAAAGTAGAGGTAGATCCCTTTAAAAGCACAAAGATCATTCATGTCAAATGCACGTATCTCATGTTTTGCTTTTTTCCTCTGAAGAGACAAGGAATCATGTGAAGCAGCATATTTTATTGCCGCATTCCCAGACCACTAATCAAACTGGTGGTCCTACAGGGAACGACGCAAGAACGACCAGGAATCAATCACCTTCGCATCGAAAAAGCTATCAGTTAGACGTGATTTTCTCGCTGAGGTACGTGTCAATCGTGCATCAGCTGATCGTGCTTCCTTCTCATCGGAAACCAATTTTTTCTGCACATCTGTAATATTACGTATGTATGTAAGTATTTGAAAAACAAGAAACCAGCAGCAGTTAAATGGAATTGTCAACAAAAAGTTCAGGAAAAGCTGTGATAAGCAGGAAGTACCATTGAGATGAGAAACTCCAGAGAAATAACACAATTGTTGTGGAAAGGCTGGCTGTGCAACTACAGTAGGATTCAAGGTGGTTAAAATGTGACAGGAACTCGGGCATATGATATGTAGACCAGAAGTCTTATTTATTACACTACATTCTGCTTTACAGTGTTATTTTTGTATAATTTTAAATTATTTTTATTTTACTCCTTTATTATTAAACCTTTTTTTCTGAAACAAACCAAAACTACAGCAATAACGAAACTTTAGTGGAAAGAATTGGCAATTTTCTCCAGGCTTAGGAAATATACAGAAAATTTACGTAGTTCAAGTGAGTGGCCAGATTCATTGCTTCCGATAAAGAACCCTATGTTAAAGGCATCACCCCACGAATCTGAGGTGTGGGGGGGGGGGGGGGGTGGGGGTTTTTTTTTTTTTTTTTTTTTTTTTTGGGGGGTCTTTTTTTTTTGTTTTTTTTTTGGGGGGGGGGCTCCTTTGGGGGGGGGTTTTTTTTCGGGGCTTTTTTTTTTGGTTATTGGGGGGGGGGGGGGGTTTCCCCTTTTTCTTTGTTCTCCCTTTCCCTTTTCTATTCTTCCCCCTGAAAATTCCCCCCCCAGTTGGGGGCCTTTAAAGAGCAGCAAATCACTAACGAAATAATCATAAAGTTAAGGAGAAAACTCTAGTTTTCGTTAGTTTTCCATCGAACTCTTGAAAAATTCGTGGCTCAACGGAATACTAGTTGCGCACTTTGCAGTTTTTGAGTTTGTTTTAGATACCTTAAGTTTTTTTTTCTTTTTTGCTCTCAAAAGAGAGTATTAAAAAGAACTACGTATAAGATAAACACGTAAACATTAGGGAGAACATTGGGGGAAAAAAGATGGCGGCGAAATGACGACGAGTCATGATCAAACACCGCGTGAAACACCAAAACAAAGCAAAAAGAAAGGCAGGAAAAGAAATGGGGAAAAAGATGAGAACAAAAAACAACTAAGCCTTTTTCCTAGAAAAGAGAATATTTACCAGGACTGAGCGTAACACGATGTTTTGTCGGTGTTGACGTCTCGGAACGTAGAGACGATCGTACCGGTTGTTCATGAGGTTCGTCGGCGCTGGAGCTTCTGATCGAAGCAGGCGATGGATTCACCGTCGCCGCCGTGGTTCCTGGGGTTCGTGTATTCGTCACTGATGACGAAACACGTAACCCTTTGCCTGAAATTTAATAATTTAATAAATAAATTTGTAACAATAAATAATTCAATTAGATTTCAAGAGAACAGAAGATATGATGTGTTTGTATTCAATACACATCAATAAATGAATGCAAGAAAAACCCATAGATGTGAATTCTTCTGGAGAGGAATAGGATAGGAAAGAGAGTAGAAGACCTAAAATCGAAATCTGCTATGAATAAAGCTAAAGAAGAAATTTGTTAAAATTGTCTTTAAGGTCTTTAGGTCTTTAAGGTTTGCGCACCAAAAAAAGTTGGAGGGATAAAGATTCACATTAGTGTGTAGTAAAAAAAATAATAATGATTGATTATTGATTGATTATTGATAATAATTTAATAAAAACTTCATGAAAAGTCTTGGTATGAAATTTGGGAATTTTTGAACTTTTTAAAACCATCACTGCTTATTTCTATCTCGGTTACTGTTTTAGTTTCATGTAAAATTCATTTCCATTCATTCTACGATGATTTTTTTTTTCAAAACTTTAACTCCAAAAACCCTTTCGACTAAAAGAAAGTTCAAAATCTTGGAGTATGGACTCTTCCAAAACTTTGACATAGACAATAATGTATTCTTCTAATCAGAATATTCAATGAAGAACCATTTTTCTTAATGCATCGTTACAGCACAATCGAACAACAAAAAAACCCATTATTGAATTGCTTCGAACCAGATGATGGCAGCCCCTATAATTGGGGACAAAATGAGTTCTGTTCCTCCATAATTATGTGATAAATCAGAAGGAAAGGGCTTTGTGCAAAAATCTCTTAGTAACTAATATTTTCGATATCAAACTACTGTAAGAACGCTTTCAACTATAGAATTTATTGATTATCGATCGGTGATTTTATAGTACATCCCTAAAAATAAACAAGAAGAAAGAAATAAGGTTAAGAGTACTACTACGAAAATACCAGGATTCTATCCTGAAAGTTTCACTAACTGTATCCGGGAGAAACGTGAGTAGGATAAAGTGAAATGAAAATCGACACAAGATTAGAAAAAAATAAGAAAATTCTGGAAAAACTCACTCGGTGGACTTTCCAGGTTGACTATTTCCACGACGCTGTCACGTACTCGACCAATCACTGGAGCACACGGAGCTGGAGAGATGTTACAGTCGTCGGCACCGCTACCGTTCGGTGATTGTTCGTCGTAGATTGCGAGAATCTAACGAGAAATACGATAAAACAACAAACAATATAATAAGAAAATTCTGTTCTACGGTGGAAAAAATGATTTCTATGAGAAAAAGCACATTTCTTTCAACGTTTACCCCGGAAGTTCACTGGAAACACTTTCCGAAAAATCCTTGTTTCAGGAACAGGGACAGATATGACATGAGTGTGAGGATTTTCGTGAATCCTAGCTATTTTAAATCGTTTGTCTGTCTGTATACTGCTACCGTAATCTGCTCCTGTCAATTAATTGATTGATTAGACTGATATGCATAAATGGAAGGGGAGGAGGGTGGTTGAGACCGACTCATCAGAACAAATATTTCAGTTAAGCCAAGACGACACAGGACGCGACAGAATCCTCAGCACAGATCATCGCTTGCGTGGATACGGATCTTACAATCCCTTAGGGGTTTAACGAAGCATGAAGAAGGCCTCCCCACAAGCAACAGTAGACGAGTAGACTAAAAGATGTGTGTGATGCGAACCGCAAACATCTCACACTGAAATGTTCCGCTAACGGCGTGAAACGATTGAAAATCCTGTCGAACAAGATTTATAGCGTTGAGTGGACTTCATCTTAGAGTAGCCCATACATGCATGCATGGGTCATCATCATCATTGAAAAGAAAACCAGTTGTTAGAAGAGGATCCAGAAAAATGATAAGATGCATGCTTGAAGAATTGAGGGAAGAGTTCCGTTCCAAACACTTCTGCATCACTTCTTTCTTTTTTCTTTTTCGAATTTCTATTATAAGAGTCTGGGACTTAATGAACGGAAAAAATTCCTAACTAACAAGTAACAGGAGCAGCTTGGAGGAAAAGCAGAGCAAAAATTGACAATTGACGGATGACGTTGTCAGCAATCAGTTCTCACAAAAATTATGGGGTAGTCAGTTGATAAATGCTGCCACCTGCTAGCGCTAACCGAAAAGTTCAACAATCATAAAAATTGATTTTTGTTCAGAAATGTCGAAAATTTCACACGAAAGATCAAAATAGAAGATTATCAGCGAAACAATGGGAAACCAGAAGAGCTACAATATAGACGCAACCAATAAGGGCGATACCTATGTTCAGCGCGCTACGACACACATTCCCCGCCAAAGTCGAAACCTGCTCCAATCGAACACGTATCGCGGTCTTTCGGGTGCACATAAGTACTGGGGTCCATACGTTTTCTCAGCAACTCAACAACCTCATCGAGGAGAAAGAAACTGCCAAAAAACGAAAGAAAAAAGATTTCGAATGGTGTAGTGAAGTAAGAGCCAAAATTCATTTATTCTTGAGATAAAAGCCGATTATTTTCGGATAGAATAATTCTGGTAAGGTTTGGTTTATCCGATAGAAAATCCGTTTAAAAAAATCCCCGAACCCCCTCAAATTCTACAGATCGACTTAGTTAAAAATGTTAAATCGAATACGGTAGCTAAGTGGCAGTTAAAAATCACTTCTTCGCGAGATACGTAGGAAAAATGTAGGGAATTTATTTATTTATTGAAAAATGACTTAGTGAGTGACTAGAAATATTGGGTTATGAGTAATTGAGTTTGATAAATAAGATCAAAATAGAAGATTATCATTTCTCAATAAATAAATAAATTCCCTAAATTAGAAAAACGAAATTAGGAGTGACTAGAAATATTGGGTTATGAGTAAGCAAGTGAGTTTCATAAATAAGACCAAAATAGAAGATTATCATTTCTCAATAAATAAATAAATTCCCTACATTAGAAAAACGTAGAGAATTTATTTATTGAGAAATGAATGAGTGAGTGACTAGAAATATTGGGTTATGAGTAAGCAAGTGAGTTTCATAAATAAGATCAAAATAGAAGATTAGAGGGGTAGAGGATACGGATGGGGATCCGACTATAGTATCGGGTGCCATCACGTATATCGGTCAGCCACATAGCCCTAGGGGACGTATTTAAAGTTATATAATAACGCACTACGCAGCGCACACCTGTCGCTTTCGGCTCTCTTACAGCTTATTCCAATGCGCGTAATGCGACGGCGGAGGAGTGAGTGGGTAAAAACCTCAACGTAGCGCTCAACGAACACGAATTTCAACTTCATGTACTCCATTTTTAACGCTGCAAACTGACAACATGGACGAAATGGCGATGCGAAGTGATAAATGTGTGCAACGGAATCGATATGGATGGTGAAATATGCGTCATCGAAAATTTTTATGTTCTGACGAATATTCTAACCGGGAGGTGCACATGTAGTTAGGTCTAGAAAAATCTAGATAATCGGTGCAGGTCGCTATTGTTCAAGTGACAATACAGATGAGGTCCTTCCTTTGTGTTTAATTCATAAGAAAAATTTATAACATAATTCAATGACTACTAGTTTAGTTGCACAATTTTATCGCGTGAAGAAAGCGGCGAAGAAAAAGAAAAAGACGAGAAAACATGGGTGCGATCTTCGAGAAAATTCTGAACAAAACAAAAAAAAAGAACCAAATCCGAGGAATCAAAAATTAGTTCCGATGAACTGACGAGAAAGAAAACTGTAGCGAAATTAGGAAAAAAAAAACGATTTTTCAAAATCACTTTACAGGAGTTTTCGGGAAACATATCGAGAAATTTTGGTTTTGATTGGAAAAGACAACAGCAAACGTCATTCATTCAATGATTTCTCAATCATCCATCAAGAACTTTTTTTTTTTGATCCAACTGTTCATGTTGAACAAATTGCGTCGAAAGTCGGGAGAACAACATTATATAGTGGATCGCGTCGCATTCGTGACGCATGCGTTTCGCTCAATGATCTTCTCCATCACTAATTGCATGTGCGTCGCGGTCGCCGCGATAAACATAGGTACCGATTTCTGCACTTAGCTTGTAAAATGTAAAAATCGATAATTTCTTTACTTGTACAGCAATTTACTCAGCACTACAGGATTCGGGAGAGCTGTTAGAATTACCGATCCCGATGAGCCTCGATCCAATAGATTTAGGTCTTTGTGAGGATAAACACGATGGGAACGGAACTATCGGTGATTTTTTTAGGATCGCACCGTATAGTATCAGCAAATTATTTCAAACTTTGTGCAATGGGACTTCGCTGTGGGGCCTAGCCGTGGTTGCTGCAGAAACATTTTCAGTGCTAGAACGAATGGGAACATATTTTCGCTGCGTGGGAACAGCTCTGTTCGTGGATAAATTTTTATTGGATAACAATGCATTCAACTAAGGGACATTTTTCCGCTGGAGCACGTTCATCCAAGTGGGAAAATTCTGCTGGATACAGGCTCTGATCCAATATATAGGTAGTATCTCTTACCTGATCACTAATCTCGTCGAAAACATCTACAAGTTTATCATCCATATCCAGGATCCCCTTATCACTCATACATTGCATTCGTTTTATCCTCACATCCGAATCTATCTATAACAAATAAATCATTCCGTAAATACTCACCGTCACATAGGAACTGGAAGTGCTGGCTGGTTGTTGGCAGTACATTGTCATTCTTGTTTTGATTAATGTACAATTGATATTCACACTATTACGATTACGTCCACATATTGAGGAATTTCCTAGATTTTCACGGAAATTTTCGCAGTAAAAATAACAAAAAATTACGCACATCATAACGACAATAATAATCGACAGTACGTCTTCTGGATTGCTAGTGTCAAAAAAGCGAAAAAGAAAGCTTAATCATCAGGAAAATGGACTTCGAAAGTGAAAATCGATAAAAATGCTAGAAGTAACGAGATTAAAATGCATTTGAAAAAAAATTCTTCCAGAAGGTGGTGATAAGCTATCTATAGACTCGTTATCGACGCAAATATTAAAATCAGTCCATTTGCATTCTTGACACACGCTTTTTTAATGTGGAATTTTACTTTTGAACGTTTTTTTTTTGTTGAAGATAAAAAGGGGAATGACGCAAGAGAGCATTCGACGTTGTCTGTTCGCTGTGAGCCTCAAAAACAGTAACAACGTAATGCAGTCGACGTCAAGAGAGATGGAAGAGCACATTGTAAATAATAGAATATAAAATACAAATATAAAATAAATAAATATAAAATAATTAACAATTAAATAACGTAGTAGGATATAAATAATGAATGAACGAATGTAATAATAAATTGAATATAGACACATAAATTGGAAAAGATCGTGTCCAACCCTTTTTTTTCTCGAAAAAAAAACGAAACTGTGCAATCTATGGATGGGACCTGAATGCTGCTGCCGGATTCACGGACAAGCCGAACTACTCTAATAAATGAAGAAGAATCGCCGCAGCGGAATGAATTCATTAGTAGGCTTGGCAAATTGAATACGAAAACGAGAGGAAGCGTTTAGGTTAATTAATAGCCTGAAAGATCAAAGCACAAGCACCCAGCAGCAGACGGATTTTCAAGCAATAGACGGTAATTAGGATGGTTCTTACGTAGATAACATGTAATTACGGTGCGGTTAACCACTTCCAGATGTTTTTTCCTGCCCTTTTTCTAGCCAAGACGAGAAAAAATTCTCCACGTTCTATTTCCCTTCAGATACATAGATTTGAAGAAAAATACGTAAGATTCGCATGGATACATTTAAAAAAAAAAAACTTCACTATGCACTGAAGCACTGCCAGATACAGTTATGAAAACAAAGTTAGCATATGAAAACGAACAGGAGAAAAAAAACGAAGTGAGAGAGTAGAACGTGTGGAAATTGCCAGAAGAAAAACAAAGCCATTTTTTCCCACGGCTAAACCAAGCGACGGCAAAAAATGAACGTAAAAAAAGTGTCGGAAATGAAGCGGAAAGACTTCACGAAAAGCTATTTTGAACTTCTTTGAGCATCCTGGCTGTCAAACCTCTGACGAACATTGATGAATAGGCTGTCCGGCTAATTCGTCCTCAGAAAGATGGATTTCCCGTCGTTTGACAACCTTGTACTTTTTAATAGTTATGCACCTCAGGGTGGAATTAAAAACCTTCAGAAAAGTGCAGCCGAGTTAAAATGTAGAAACTCTGGCCAGGAATAAAATTACAGAAAAAAAGGAACAAGAAAAAAAAGAACCGAATCCACGAACACGTAGATCCGCAGGCGGTATGTGACTCGTTTGAAGGTAAGCGCTCCGTCAAACGCTCGAATATGAAGATTCCAAGGTCATCGGGCACTAACTGTCTAATCCAACGCAAAATGCTCATTATATTCGTTCGTGGTCGGCGCGTGTGAGGCCTTCTCTTCACGTTGTTGTTTAAAAGAAAAGAATATGGGAAAAAGAAAAGTCACATAACTAATCTGTTATGTAGGGCCGATATAGCCCAGTCGGTAAGAGGTTCGGTTGCGACTATAGAAGGAAGGTGATGCTACAGTATCGATAATGCCGAAGCAGAAACGATGGCTTAGTTCATGTACTGATGGATTTTTTCTGGACTTTTTTGTGCAAACCCTCCTTCCGCGGTTGGTGTAAGGGAAAAATTGAAAAATAATTACAAAAATATAGTGGATTTCCCTGAGCGAATCGGGAAGGGAAAGCTAGCTAACGCTGCCTGCAAGAGGTCCGACTGTGAAATAAAGGCATCACCTCACGAATCTGGGGTGGTACGGATTTCAGGTGGAGTATTCGTATACGACATAGTAGATTATGGAAAGGGGGTGATTCCGCCCATTTTTTCCTAACTGCCGTAAAAAACGACCGGGAAGATGCGGCGCGTGCACAAGGCTGACGCGCTCCAATCAAACACGTTGTAGAAAATGGCGTGCCGGCCGTAGCCAACGAACAAGCCGCATGTATCTTCCAGGCCGTTTTTTACGGCGATTAGGGAGAAATGGACGGAATCACTCTTCTCTCCATAATCTACGACTCCGTATAGGCATAACCCACCTGAAACCCGCATCGTCCCAGATTCGTGGAGTGATGCCTCTAACGGTTGAAGGGTCGAAACCGCCCCGAATCATCCAAGAATTCCCCCTCATCTCTACCAGGTCGACAAACTGGCACCAAATTTGTCTGGAAGAATAAAAACACTGACTTGACACATCTACTCGCCAAATCAGCTGCAATGGACTTTATCGTTTGCAGTCGGTTATGCATTGATCAACCGATTCTTTCCCGCGGAAAGTCTCCGAGAGATATCATGATTCATTATCGAATGGGACAGGATGCTTTTCTAGCATCGAATTAGTGTTTGCACAAATTTACTGCAGGAAGAAACTCCACATAAAGATAAAGGATGAAGTGTATAGTGTTAATCTATCCGCTTCGGACACGTTCACTCCAATTCAGAATCGTTTGAGGTTTACGATCGCGTACCCAGTCTATAGAATGGCTTGCGGGGCTAGCCGATGTATCAAGTCCAGTGTTTTTAACCTCCCAGACGAGTCTGGTGCCAATTTATCGTCCCCGGAGGGACGAACTGCTTGGTCGACACTGCAGCGATTTCGAACCATACATCGACTGTGCATTCACAGCGGGACCTTACACCGACTGCGCTAAACTCGCCCTGGCATATGGAGCCGCCGAGAATTTCGTCGTCGCTCTACATTCTCGAGAACGTCACCAATTTGATGAGGATGTGTTGCTGACTCCGGCCGGACGTTCCTGTTGCCACAGAAGTTGCTTTGAAGTTGCTACAGAACACCCTTCGTCATGACGATCGGTCTATTATCGACGAGTATCGTCGCAGAGGACTTTTGCAACGATATTCGTCGACACTAGACATGCGATAGTCGGAGCCGGCGCTCCAACTGCATTCACTTTTGGACGGTTGGAAAAGAGATCCCCTTCACTTTTGGACGGTTGGCCAAGGGGTCCTCATCACTTGAGCTGCACCCCAGCCGAGCTAGACCCTCTTGACCTGAGGAGGGTCCTCGCCCGACAAATCGAGACCATCTATGTCGTACAAACATTCGCTCCATGATTAAAATTGAACAAGAATTACGAGAATTAACTTCCGTTCATACGGTAACTGTACGAGTACGGCCACTGTATCAAATCTTATCAATGACGTGATTGGAACGGTACAGTAATTCACAATTTCCACCAGCATTGTGTTTATGAAAAGGATTCTTTCAAGTGAGGAAGCCATTCAATTCCGAAGAACTAACAGATACCGTAATACGTATTCGCATCGACCTCCGGTGGTGAGGGATAGTACACGAGTACCGGATATATGTATTCAGGCGCATGTTTTTGCTTCTTTAGCTGGTCTGAACTCTGAATTCTGCTATCCGTTCCCTTTTTTACAACTAATTAAATAATCAATGTGAATTAAATGAAGAATAAGGCTGTGCTGGGTACGAATTCCTGAAAACTTCCGAATTTCCGGTCACGATATCGCCAGGATTCTTCATTTCGGTTCGATTGCGTGCCAAAACGTTAAGCCACCTAATTTAGCCGCGCAAAGTCCGATGTCGTTACCTTATTTCCAACAGAAACCCAAATTCCTATACCCAACTTTACAGTATGCTAAACTTATGCTCTCTCTATTTAGAATATAAACGTTAGAATGCAGAAGAATTCAAAACTGAGACATCAGCTCACTGCTAACCGATTTGTTAGAAGAAATGACAAAAATGAGAGATTTCCCGTAGGAAACAGAGATTTCGGCGATGTGGGCTTCGAATTTTTGTCGAATATCCGAAAATAACATCGTACATGACGGAGACTACAATATAACTCCATCCTGAATTAATTTCAAAAAAAAAAACTCTATGAAGCAAAATCATGTGGATTCATTACCCACCTTCGCTGAAGAATCTGCAGAGCCTTTCATTTCTATTTCTGTTGAAGAATAAAAACTAAATAATAATAAAATAAATGAGCATAGTGTTAATAATAAAATTAAAATAAAAAGGTTTTGTTAAAAAAATACATCAAATCAAGAGTCAAATCCCAAGAATTCCTATTTCTTTTTCTATAGGTTTAGCCTACGTAATATCAGAGGAATCTGCTTTTCAGTTAAAGGCATCACCCTACGAATCTTAGGTGGTACGGATTCCAGGTGGAGTATTCTCATACGGGATAGTAGATTATGGAGAGGGGGTGATTCCGTTTATTTCGTCCTAATTACCGTAACAAACGGCCTGGAAGATGCGGCGCGTGCACAAAGCTGGCGCGCTCCAATCGAACTCCTTGAAGAAAATAGCACGCCAGAACGCCCGAAGCCTTCTATCTTCCGGGCCGCTTTTTACGGCGGAAGAAATGGACGGAATCACTCTCTTCTCCATAATCTACTATCCCGTAAGAGAATACTCCACCTGAAATCCCTACCACCTCAAATTCCTGGGGTGATTCCTCTAAACAAATGAGATTATTCCGAGAGGTCTTAGTCAGTAATAAAATTAAAATAAAATAAAAGTTTTTTTTTTAGGAAAAGGTACAACGAGAGTCAAATTCCAAATATTCCTATTCCTATTTCTATTCTAGGTTTACAGTACGCAATATCAGAATAATGTGGTTTTCAGTCTAACAAATGAGATTATTCCGAGAGATCTTATGTCGGTGACGCCATACCGCCTTCCATTTGAAGGATGTCTTTGCGGGCGTTCGCTCGAAAAGGAAAAAAAAACCGAAAGCGTTTTGTCTCCCTTTAATTCCAGCCAGATTTCAAGCGCTTTCAAGGACTCCCCTAACCGTCAGAGATAAAGGGGTGGCCAAAATAGGAACAATAAAATAAGAAAGAAAAAAAGTACACAAAAGAGGAAGATCGAGGACCAAGACGATATTTTCCACTTTTTCATCACATAAAACGTGATCTGAAGGAGTCAAATCAATAATTCCACACATTTTGTGCAAATAAGTTATCTACGAACTTATCTGTGCGGTTGCTTGCAATCGAATGTGGCGGTATCGATCGAAAACGACTTAACCGCAAGCATAAAGCACTTAATGGGCACTTCATCACAAAGGGGTTCTTTTTCTTTTGGTCTGATTCTATTTGAATCGCAGAAGACGTCCTAATGCAGTTCCTAATCAGAAACTCGCAATTCCGCATTCCATTCTCGGATGTCCGTATTCGACAAATCTACCGTACGCTGGCTATGATGGGACACAACTTTTGATTCGTTCTCTGGGCGGAATCGCTCGACACAAAGAAGAAATAAATTGAAAAAATGGCTCGATATGGTGCAGCCACAAAGAAAAAATTATGGGTAAAGTCCTCCTAGCAACATTAACGTTTTATCCTCTTCAGTAAAAATATAAAATTTTCTGAATGACTGCATATTCGAGCAAGAAAAATCGATGATTTCCAGGACATTCATGGAATTAAGTTCGAATTTGAGATTTTTCATGTTGAGTAATCAATGAAAGAGTGATCTACAATTAATTCTTCCATTTACCGTCAGAATTTCCGTGCTTAAGCTTAATATAAGAAATAATTTCGTACGATAGAAGAATTCTTGTTTAAAATCGACTAAATTCTAGAATTTGGTACAAGTAAGTACACAGTTTAAAAAAGTACAGTCTAAAAGTACAATTTCGGATGAGTTTGGATGTGTTGATTAGGTCGAACTACTCGTTAATCGATATCGATCGAAATCCAGCACATCTTAGACGTTATACGAACGAATCGTTACACGATCGCTCGTCGAGAAATCAATATTTTCCAGGCTCACTGTATATTACGTTATACTTTTTCATCTCGTTCAGAAACCTGTTGGAGAGGATGAATTTTAGCTAGGGCAGAGAGAGAGAGAGGGAGAGACAGAGAAAGAGAGAGAGAGAGAAAATAGAAGCTGTTCTCAATCGAAGGGCTATTAACTAACCAAATGTATTCAACAGAACGATCGAAAGAAATGAGATTAGAAAAGAAAAAAAGAAAGAAGAAGAGGGAAACCAATAAGAAATTGAGAATTCCTCTTCACGCAAACAATACGTCACTTTTAGGTTTTTTAGGTTGTTGTTGGTTTTTTTTCGATTTTTTCAACGATTGCTAGCTATTGATCGTGTGTTCAATGTTTATATATATGTAAATAAATGAAAAAATAAATAAAATACAAATAACTAAATATAATATATAAATTTTTGTCTATTATGTTTCGCTGTAAATCTTATTCATTCCTACTGCGTAATAAATAAATAAATACACTTCTACTAAATTAAAATCGCTGGACATCGTATATGTTACTTAATTTTTTAAAACCCGGCAGAGATTTCTCCAAAATAAATTTTCACTTTCCATAACCTAAGATGAGCATACAAGCCAAGTATAAATCACTGAACATCCTATATGTTACTTAATTTTTTAGAACCCGGCAGTGATTTCCGCAAAATCAAAGATCAAATCAAGTGATTGTCAAAATATATTAGTGAATAGAGTTTCAGTAGAATACGAAGATTCCCTCAATAGAGGATACAATCCAATCGCAAATCGTAGCGAATCCTATATTTTAGTTAATTTTTTAAAACCCGGCAGAGATTTCGCCCAAAATCAAATGGTTGTCGCAATAATTAGTGAATACAGTTTCAGAAGAATACGAAAATTCGTCCAATAACAAGGAACCAGGAAAGAAGCACGAAAAAATATTGGCGAAAAAAATTCGAAATAAAAATAACTGGCAACGAATGAGGTCACACACACACACCTATATGTGAGTCACATGCATACGGGAAGGTATGCGTGACGTTGACAGCGGGTGAACGACGGGGGCGATCAATAACGTGGCCGTGCCGAGAGCCGGGGCTACAGTTCCCGGGGCCGGGGCCGAAGGAACCACAAATGTGAGTGAGTGAGTGAGTGAGAAGGAAGATGATGATGATGATAGGTGGGTGCGGAATGATGAATTGGATCCGTGATCCGAAATTCCTTCTACCTCGAATCGATCGATCGATCCGCTCAAAACTAATCCTCTACAAATCTCGTAATCCTCTAAGAATCAACGATTCAGGAGAATTTCTGGTACAACAGTAACTAGCTGAACTTCAAGCTGAAATTTTTCTAAGAATCTACGGAAATTTTTCGTGAAATTTCCACAACCGACAACGAGCCGAATGTTCTCGAAAGTGCTGGAAATGGAACCGCTAGATGACGATGATTCATTTAGAATGTGAAAGCACTTCATTAACGTGAACGTTCCATTTGGGAAATAGAGCCATTCCCGCCAGAGTCGACGCTAATGAAAAGCTATTTTCGACACCACAAGGAGAAAATATAGGCACCCAAGGCTTTCGAAGAAATGATTAATTTCAAGCTGTTGCGCTGATAAATTTCCGTGCGAAACGTGCAGCGTAACAGAAAAAAGAAACAGGTACGGTACGATCATCATCAAAACAGAGAGAATCGGTTAAATCGAGAACTCTTTCAAGATTGACATCGTATCGAAGAATGAGTGAGTGAGTGAGTGAGTCATTTGATAGTGGTTCAAGTGTCGTCCGATTTTTCCGTGACAGATCTCCAGGCATTGACATAATTGACATAATTTAATCGTTTCTGGATAAAACAAAACATTTTCTTTCCATCTGTATTATATTCTCTTCCAATTTCAATATTTATTTATTTATTCACATATTCATTCATACACCAATGGTGCACCAGAAAAGAAAGAAATAATATAAAAATAATATAATAAAATAATATAAGAAATAATAATAAAAAATGGAACCCACTTTGTTTGAGTCAGAGAATCTTGGGAACAAAACGAAACTACAAAATTTACTGAAACCGGAACCCAACCTATTGCCAGAGAAGACTGGCGCTGTCTTTTATATCCAGAACAGCTAAGAATCCCAAAATTCAAGCTGAACGATAGAAAACGGTAGAAAACTAAACGGTAGAAGCGACATTTTGCCGAAACAGACAGTTGAAAACGTTGTTTAAAAGAATTCTAATGCACATAATGGGACGACCGAAGTTTCTTTTTCTTATAGAATTCAAACTGTACGAGGTATGAGTAAGACTTTGGTGAAAGAGACAGTTGAAAGCGTTGTTTAAAAGAATTCTAATGCAAATACTATGGGACGATGAATGTTTTTTTTTACTTTTTCTAAAACACTATCGGGAAAAATAGGAAATGATCCAGAATACAAGCTCTCTTCCGGTGCCTATACGACGAAAGACTAGTTGTCTTTCAGCCTCCTCCTAACTGTTAAAAAAGTTCTCTTCTAGCAACACACCACTATGTTCTTTTTGAAAAATTTTCTCAAGATGACAGAGAAATTTGATCCTGCAAAGAATACATGTTTCAGGTACACAACGATGCTTTATGACATCAATGTGAGCATGAAAAGACAAGAGAATCTTACAGCACCACACGGTGAACATATGGACAATACTGTATGCAGAAAATCGGGTGAAGCAATGAAAATTTTTATGATCAATCTTAAAAAAATCTTTTCTTGTATATAATTGGATTTTTTTTATGAACAATATCGAAAAAAATGGGAATTTTCTTGTATATAACTGAATTTGTAACCGCTGTTACATATTACACCTACTCCTACCAACTACATGAATTTGTCTGAAATTATTTATTAAGTCATAATAACTGATTCTTTCAAAAAAAAGGAATGATAAAATAGAAAGAAAGAAATTTCTGAGTCATTATTACAACTTTTATTTTAAAAAATGATAAAATAGAAACAAAGAAATATGTAAGAAATTTGTGAGTCATACATACTAAAATTTCTCTTTGACGTCTACACGTGAAAAATTCTACAAAGGAACCGAAACACGTAATCCGATATCCAGGAGTAACTTAGAGGTTGTTTGAGAGGTTGTTCCATCTGGACACCTTGTGTTGCTTTTAGCTCTCACTGACAGGTTTGCTAACGTTAAAAGACGGAGCCTAAGAGAAAAAAAAAGGTGAGAAATTACCCCTTTAAATTAGTGAAGACTTTAAAGGAGAACTTGAAGAGTTCCTGAAATTTCTAGAGCATGACTTTGAGGGAAAAAATTGTCGCTTTCATTGAATCCGTAAACTTCCTGTGCATCCGGAAGGATAATCATCGCCTATCGCTGATTCTACTAGCTTAATCACAACACCTATAGAGTCCAACACGAAGAGAAAAGCGAGAAATGAAGCCCGAAATTTCGAAATACTGTTTTTTCTGGCGTCCCTAAAGGGCACGACTGATGAAATGTTTCTTAATAAACTATGTATGCATGTGCATATCATTACCACCAACGCTCATCGAAAAACTCTTATGAAATTCAAAACCGCAAGAGGTCAACTTACTTCTTCAAAATATCTCATTACGGACGAGAATATTCTAGCAATAATATCATATTCCACATTAATAAAGAAGAGAACTTAAGCGAAGAACTCGTTTCGGTTCACTTTAAAAACCAACAAAAAAAGTAATGGGCGGCATGTCCTGGAGGATAAGAGGAGGGGAGAGGACAAAGGTCGCGTTGCGAATGCCTATAATCCCATTTGTGCGCTCTTACGAATTAAACATAGAGAAGCGTAATGCGCCATGTTCAATGCAAATCCGACATAAATGCGTTCTGTCGATCAACTGTTGGAATCGACGACGGGAATTCTTCCGACGGTTCACCTGTCCGCAAACGCTTTCAATATTTTCTCTTTTTCCAAGAGATTCTAATTCGCTGAACACTGAAACCTCTTTAGTTATATTCCCCACAGTCAAACGTCAACAAAGATTGCAACAATTCAACTGAAACCTTTTGAATTTGAAATATGATGATGAAAAAAAAACCATGGGGAAAAAAATGTTCCAAAAACAGAAAAAAGTGAAAATCTTGTTAAAATTGGTCCAGAATATCAACAGCAATCAGGTCGGCAAAAAGTAAACAATGTACATAAATAATTGAAATAGTCAGCAACCGCTTTTAATATTTTCTCTTTTTTCAGGGAATTTTGATAGTAGTAAATAAATTATAGGAAGCAATAGCGGTACAAATTGCTAATAATATTTGAAGAAACATATGAAATAAAGCAAGAATATTCAATTTCGCTACGACGGGAAGTAATCCGAAACAGAATCGAAGCAAGACCTCAAAGTGGAAGAAAAGCGGAGTCGGATCAGCCGGGCAGCAACATCCGACGTCAATCCCGGTGGGTGGTATTCTGCTGCGGTACTACCTCAAACCACTGTCAACGGTGCTCAACGTCATCTTTACATGCAAATATTCCGGAGAGAACGAGGTGAGGTGCATTGAGGTTGAAACATAGCTGGTTTAAAGGAGAGAGATGGTCCCCAACCTATAAGGAGGCTATTATACATAGCTGGCTTAAAGGCGAGAGATGGTCAATGCTTAAAGGCGAGAAGGCAACCTATAGGGGACCATTTCTCGCTTTTAGGCCAGCTATGTATAATAGGTGACGGCTGGCTGGTCCTCCACGATGCAGCGCAAGGACAATACGAGGAAACCCGATAGCTTCGCCAACTAGGCGACACACGAAACGTTCACCTAATAAGACGACGTTACGAGCGGGCAAAAAAAAAGACGTCCAATTACAGTGACACCGTTTAAAATCGACGCAGAAACCGGTGAAAATTAAAGCTGACATCAACAATCATGTTCCAATTTAGAAGCGGAAGGAAAAAAGTAGAGCAAAGGATAATTAGATCGAAAAATCAGCTAACCGCTTCAATGATGATCATCTCAAGAAGTTGACTGATAAAATGCTATTGAATCAGGTATTTTCCGTAGAAAGAACAAAAAAACCAAAGCGAAATTTCTAACTACCGTCCTCAGCGAAAAAAAATGTGACGCTGGAAAACATGAAATAACGGATCCAGATCCGTTTTCAATTCTTCTTTTTTTTTGTGAAAAGAAAGAAAATTCTGAATCGAAGAGGAAGAAGATGACTGTATAAGATAAGATTAGGAATTAGAGTCCGTGGAAAAACAAAAAAAAGTGAAGCAAAAACAAAAAACTGCGAAAAAAAAAGATCGTTTCAAAATAAAAACGCTATGTTGTCCTTAAAGGATTACCATATTGGAAAAATTCTTTCGAGAGCATCACTGTGAACTTTTCAAAGCTGCCTGTTTTGTTAAACAATGCGCATGACAATGACAATACATTCAACATGACAATAGCTAACAATGATGCATCCAGGAATCAACTTTAGAGAGAAAATCGTTAACCATAAATTTGAAATGGCTACACCTTTCCTAAGCAACTAAAAAAAACAATTTAACCCAGATAAAATTCACTTTACATATTTATTGCAGTTCGTAAAAAATGATGCAGCGCCGAAAAATTGACTTTATGTGCGCGTGATCAGCAGATCAACACTTTCCCCTTTTCTCTAAACATGAAAACATGTAACAACCGATCCAGATCCGCTTTTTTCTTTTTGCAAGAAGAAAGAAAATTCTGGATCGAAGAGGAAGAAGACTGTATAAGATCATTAGGAACTAGAAACCGTGCAAAAAAAAGTGAAATAACAGAAAAAAAGCTGCGAAAAAATTATCGATTCAAAAGAAAAACGGGCAACTAGACAAGTTTTCGTGGGATTTCACAAGTACAGGGCAGGTTACTGTTTATCACAGTACAGTACATGTGCGGTAACCGTACAGAAATGTTATCAGGCTCCAAAACCGGTGTTGTTTACCGCGCCAGATCAGACCACCTCTCGTCAACAAGGAAAAAAAAAGTTCAACTAGAAAAAAAAACCCCACGACTTTTTATTGTTAGAGTTACGAGTCAATTAGAGTGAAGGATGGAATGGAATGGTGATTGAATTCAGCTTTTAACTATCCATGCGTATAAGTGAAGTTCAGCTTGTACTTAGAGATATAACCACCACGAATATAGCAAAAAAATAAAAGAAAAAATAAATATTATAAGATATAACCAGTACAAAGATAGCAAAAAATAGAAAAAATAAGTATTATAATATAACAATAACATATATTTACGATGTAATAAATAATACAAGAAGATAAGTATAATAAAAACGAAATAGAACAAAAATAAAATAAAACGTAAATGTATAAATTGAGCAGAAAACATATGAAAATTATATCCACCACAACAATGGGCTAATGCAACAGTACCCTAGGCAAAACTATCAAAAAATCTCGTCAGCGTCTCCTGGACAGAATATTCTGGACCTAATAGAACGAGAATCTTTGCCATAAAGAGCACATAGAAGAGCATTGCTATCGACCGTAAAGGAAAATGAGGAAAATGATAGGAAGGAAGAAGAAATGATAAGAGGAAAACACAACAATGATCTAATATAACAATGAACTGTAGGCAAAACTGTCAAGAATTAGAATTCTCGTCGGCGTCTCTTGGACAGAATATTCTGGAACTAACAGAAGGAGAATCTTCGTCTTAAAAAAAAACATAGGAGAGCATTGCTATCGATCGTAAAGGAAAATGAGGAAAATGATAGGAAAGCAGAAGAAATGATGAGAGGAAAAAGAAAAAAAGAATATAGAACGATGCTCAACGACGTCCAAATAAATATACATCGCCAAGTACGGAAGTGATGGGTGCGAACGGAAACGATCGCAAAGAGTGCAATCGCTGATGGGTCGATTAGTCGTTCGTCGTCGCTCGCGGTGTGCGACGATGCGAGCGAGTACCACAGTGGTGCACACACCAAACACACACACACACCTCAACAAACACGATGAATACAAACCAGCGCGTAAGAGTCATACCTATACATACGCATACATACGCAGACACACGTGCGTCCTGCGTCCTCCACTCACGGCATAGATCTTTTTGCTAGCGCAGCGTAAGCGTCAGCGGCACTACTAATGTGCACATGACCTTGTGAACAAACCTGTGTGCTTGCACACCTCACACTGCCATTTCACACATAACAAATACTACGTAGATTGCGAAGAAAAAGTAGAATTTTTCTACTACATTTACTTTTCTACTATTTCGCTTTTCTACTACTATTTTCCTACTTTTAATTTTCTGTAGAATTTTTGAGTGAGAGCTGAATTCGTATCCGTATCCGGTTACACGCGCTGACATTTATCGAAATAACAGCGGAACATGTGACTGATTAATTGACCATTATTATTTGTGCATTAGTAGTTCACCTTGTGCAAAGATTGATTGTGGGAAAACGAACGATAACACCGGAAACCGGACACACGATACCCATAAACAACCCGCGGGAAAACAGGTTCCCGACAGACAGTTCTTCGAGAACTAATAATTTCACTAATAAGGCTTAAACTTTAAAAAAAATCCCTTGACTGATTAAAGTGTCCGAAGGAACACAACCGCCGCTAGGGGAACGGTAAAGAGGGTCCCGGCTCCGGATTCTCCGCGAATGCCTACGAGACATTACGAAGTGTCCAGTGGATATGCCCGGAGGGTACACCAACATATCTCGACAAGGTCACGCTCCAATCGTTCATGGTGGCGCCAACAACCGTCTTAGATGCTCATCTCTTTTAGCCATAGAGACGCAAAGAACTACACATTTATTAGGAATATGTAAAAAAGAAGAGAACTGGAGCGAGTTTTGCCATATTTGAAGCTATTAGATGCATCCTTATCTTATATTTAACGTGGTTACTTTTCTTGCTTCTGCTACGATTACAAATTTGAGATCATCTCACATCACAAGTTTCTAGTGGATGTGTATGATCCTCCAAAACTATTAAGTAGCTAACTAACTAACTAACTATTAAGTAGTAGAATTATATCTTAGCTGGAGACCCAGCGTATGAATAACGATAGGTAAGCAACGAAGGTAAATCTCTTTCTCGCACCAGCGCTAATTGCTCTGCCGAGGCATGATCGGAGCATACTCGAAAATCTGCCGGGACCCTCTTTATACGCACCCCAACCGCTGAATGGATAGACATCAGAGGCTGGACACCTAGTCGGTCAAACTGCTATCAGATCTCTTAGTAAGCACGTTTATTTTCTGGTGACAGTTGCATTCAAAGGCATCACCCCACGAATCTGAGGTAGTACGGATTTCAGGTGGAGTATTCGTATACGGGATCGTAGATTGTGGAGAGAAGGGTGATCCCGTCCATTTCTTCCTAATTGCCGTAAAGAACGGTCCGGAAGATGCGGCGCTGCACAAGGCTGGCGCGCTCCAGTCGAACTTCCTGTAGAAAAAAGTGCGCCGGAACGCCTGAAGTCGTATCTTCGGGGCCGTTTTTTACGGCAATTAGGAAGAAATGGACGGGATCACCCTTCTCTCCACAATCTACGATCCCGTATACGAATACTCCCCCTGAAATCCGTACTACCTCAGATTCGTGGGGTGATGTCTTTAAATGGGATGAATAGGGTTAGGGGCTAGGGGTTGGGCGATGTCTGAGGAACTCCAAATTAACGCATATTTTATCCTTTTATCCCTCCTATTTCCTATTAGTTGTTGTTTTTTTCCCCTAAATTTTCACCCCAAAAATTTCATACCCAACGGCTATTCCTTTCTCATTCTCTCATTTGGAATTTATTTAATTAAATACTAGTAAATAATAGTAGATTCCTTTTGATCCCCACAAATTCGCAGTGGAATATTATTGGGTTTTCTTCCTCGATGTGCTTCTTATCGAAATATTAACGACGGAAACATTAAGCAACAATAAATTACAGAAATAAATAACAATAATAATAACACTGTAATATAATGGCAAGTATGAAATAGCTTAAAAATTTTAAATATTATCAGTCAGAATCTAAATATTGATTTTAATCGAACCAATTTTAAATTAAGAGAAAAAAAAAACCCAGAGGCTCATAGAAATCCAGTTTCCCATCGCTCTCAAATCAGCTCATTATAAATGTGTTTAAATTTTTTAACTAATTGTACCCTTATCTCCTCAAAATTATCCAGACATTAGTTTCCTTTCTAAAATAGCCATAAAAAGGTATAGGCTGAAATTGAAACCCCTCGTTGCTCGGTCGTTTTCCAGAAGCTCTCTCTCACACACAAACCATTTATAGTATGGTTATTTGATATACCTATAAAACATGTATGTTTGCTATGTAGTTATGTAAACATAGAGGCTCAGCGCAGGGAAAATGTGAATGTCAAGAAAATTGCAGAGCTTTATTTCTTCTTCTGTTTCCACAAAATGAGGATAAAAACAGCTGACGTCTCCTCTATTTGCGTATCATTCCGCCTGGGATGCGCCACCACGTTCACTTCAATTCAGTATCGTTTGAGGTTCACGAACGCATGTCTTCCCTGTACAATGGACTTGTGGGCGCTAGCCGACGTATCACGTCAGAGTGTTTTTATCTTCTCAGACAAGTCTGATACCAATTTACCGACCTCGGAGTGACCAAAGGCTTGGTTGGCACTAAGAAGGATTCGAACCATCGATCGATGTGCCGTCATAGCGGAACCTCTTACCGACTGCACTAGGTACACCTGTCCTGTTCTTATAAAGATTTTCAAAATATGCACCAGGAAGAATTTCCGTGCTGTTCGGTCTTCATAACACCTTTTTTTTCATAAAATTTCCAGGAGAACTCTCGCAATGTTTGTACAATCCTTTGAGTCAAACTGCGTCAGCATATCGGCGGCGAGCTACTTTAGTTATAGGTGCGATAGGAAGAAGCCGGACCCTCCTCAGGTGAAGAGGATTTAGCACATGGGGTGCAGCTCAAGTGACGTGGGTCCCTTCCCCGACTGTCCAAAAGTGAAGGCGTCCCTTCGCCAACCGTCCAAAAGTGAAGGAGATCCCTGTCCCAACAGTTCAAAAGTGAAGCGCCAGCTCCGTCCATCGCATCTATGACTTTAGTATTTTATCAAATATAAAAAAAGAAAACAAAGTTAGCAGACCTCGACAAGAAGAAAATTCCAGTGATTGAATACAACAGAGAGTTCTCCGGCAAGTTTTTTTTTCTAATCCAGTTTAAGTAGCAAAATCCAAAGCTCAAAATGGATAGTGTACAGGCATTACCAGTTTTAAAGAATCGAAGGAAACGATCACGAATTAGTTTCGTAAAATGATGACCCGAATCCTAAAGACTAAAAATCGCAAGAAAAAAGCAAAAAATATTTTTTTTTGCGCATATTTCTGCTCGAAGCGTAACCATCACCTTTGCAGATCATTTTATTGCTACAGAATCTAACGAATCACTTGACTCATGCATGTATCAATGTCATAAATGTTTATGGTGAATCATTTCAAATAAATGTTCAGTAGCAAATCACTTAGAAGAAAATTCCCTTGGAAAAAGTTGCTATCAAATTTCTCGTCCTACCTTCGAACCAGACACATGAATTCCTTAAAAACTTTAGTGTTCTTTTACACGATGACGCGATATGACAAAAGGGCATCATGTGACCGCGTCGAACGGCATGCAAGGATTCCGAGAGCGTAGCGCGTAACGAACAGCCGCCCCCGCCCCGTAGGAATAGAACCAGTCACCTTTTCGTTCGTTTCTACGTCGTTCGTTTCCCAGTCCGCTGCCATTTTAATGCGATAATTACGTTCGAAACCGAAGGTCAATTCGGTTCTGAATCGATTAGGGTCTTTGTTGAGAACGGGAAATCGTGCACTAATTCCTGCAAACGAAAAAAAGGGAACAGATCTCGCCATTAAAACAGAAAGAAAACCATATTGAGAGATATAGAAAAATAAATTAAATTTGAATACCAAAAAAAAAAATCATACTATACCAATATTTATGTAGTCCGTAAACGATCGTAAAGACACTGGACAAGAACGCTACAGCATCGCCAACACTTCCGTCCCAAAATCGGTTTCCCATGGGATAATCGCCCGCAAAGGGGAATACTTTTGGAAAGGAAAAGGAGAAAAAAAAAACAAAGAAAAAGAAGAATATTTCTAAAATCAGCGACTCAATAGTTTTCGAATGGTGCTTTCAATTTTCGATTTTCCCTACTCGGAAGGATTGATCAATTCCGACCGTTTGCGAAGGATTAATCTATCGAAGACGGATTTTGGAACAGAAATTTTAGTGGCGGTGTTGTACAAGCAATGCAAGGCAGAAAAATCGACACTTTTTCCTCCTGGACCAAAATTTTTCTAGGATTTTATCACTGTTTCTTCAGGTCAACTCGTTCACACTCAATCTTGAATCTTCAATAATCATTCTGCAACGCTTATCAGCCGCATTTCTCGCTAATCTCCTGACGAACAGATGCTAAGCCGAAAGATAAATCTGCTGTCGAACAGCAGCCGAGCATTATTATACGTTAGTGAATCACTAATGAGGGCGATGTAGTGTTATAAATGAGGCATAATTCGAGTTACATCCAGTGAACCGTTGAAGTTGATGGATATGGGACCGTAAATCATCGACTCGTCCAAATGGGTGCCAATTAGCATTCGCTAACTAGGGAAAATAACCTTGATAACATTGTGCATGATCCACTGAAGGTCTTGTCGGGATGAACAGTGCGCCGTTCCCCCAGTTACATCCATTTGTGAATATATGCGTAGAATAGTGGATCGCTATGGATCAGGAATAGGAGTTTCAGCCATCTTACAGAAAAAACCCAGGAAAGGACCGAATTTCGCTTTCTTTAGTTCTTCGTTCATCAAACTAAACCCACATACATATATCTTAATCCACCGAATAATAGAAGCTGAGATAAAAAACGTTTTTCTTCCCCAAAAAGTAAAAAAAGTGCACGGCGTTGATCAATCCTTATGGTGATGCATCTGTGCGTCCGACTGGTGTGATGGACTACAATATATGTATCAGAATCGTATTCATATCAGAATAGTTTGAGGTTTATGAACGAATCTGAGGTGATAAGAATTTCAGGAGTATTCGTATACGGGAACGTAGATTATGGAGAGAAGGGTGATTCCATCCATTTCTTCCTAATTGCCGTAAAAAACGCACCTGAAGATACTTCTTCGAGCGTTCCGCGGGGCGCTATTTTCTACAACGAGTTCGATTGGAGCGCGCCAGCATTGTGCACGCGCCACATCTTCCGGACCGTTTTTTACAACAGTTGGCAAGAAATGGACGGAATCACCTTCCTATCCATAATCTACTATCCCGCATACCAATACTCCACCTGAAATCCGCACCACCTCAGATTCGTGGGGTGATGCCTTAAAACGCAGCATAACACCAATCTGATGTGATCAGAGAACCAGAGAAATGTAGAGATTGGGTTGTAGATTGCAGGATCTAGGATGATTGCGCTCACCTCTCCCTAATCGTTCTAGAAAACGGCGTGGGAACCGCTTTAATATACATTAAAACGCTCCTCTATGTACACGTTCCGATCCCCTCAGCAGCCTATTCTTTGTTTTTTCTTTGATTCTTTTTCTTGAACGGTCTGATGTGAAGACCTCTTCAATCCTCGACCGCTCGCACATAGACGCGGCGCGTGCACAAGCGTGGCTCGTTGCAACTGCGATCGCCGTAAAAAAAGCGTCTTCCACGCTGTTTTTTTTTAAATGACGATTAGGGAGAGATGAGCGGGGCCACCCCGGATCCCGCAATCTACAACCCCATCTCTAGCTTTTTCCGTGGTTTTCCTCGCCATGACAGATTCTGGTATGATGCCTGGGGGTTTTCATCCCCGTAGACAAGCCGGTACCAGTTTATCGACGCCGGAGAGATGAGAGGTTTGTCTGGCACTAGGGCTGTTTTTAAGAATCGACTGACCATGGAATTGCAGCGGAACTTCTTACCAACTCTGCTACCTCCGCCAATGCTTTATCTCCTTTTGCCATACATTAAAAAATCTCAGGATCCATCAGAATTTCCTGTTCAAGCTGTGAAGAATCCAAAACCTCCCCTAAATTAATAATCGTAACGTGCAATACCGATTCAAACCAGGATAATTCCATAGAATGACTGCTAACCCATGGAATCTGCAATCGATCCGAAACCCGCATACAACCAGAATTCAAGCTCAGCAGCCCAAAACGCTAACTCCTTTAACCAAGGCGTAAGAACACTTAGGGGGAGATTCCAAGGAATGCGGACATTATGGTTCAAGTAGTACCGTGTATCTTTACGAACTGTACGTTCGGTGAGCTTTTTCCGTGTCTGGAACAGAGGAGTATGTAGGTCCTCCTTCTCTTGACCTCAATGCGATGGAATTCTAATCTCAAGAATGTTGCAGAAACAGTTCTCCAAACCATTTTTGCAAACAGTTCATTTAAGGACATCCCAGTTGAGAATCCTTCAACCTGGAATCCTTGAACCGTGCCGGTGCTGAAGCATGTAGATGTTTCTTTTTACTTCGTGTTGGATGTATGCCGGTATTAAATTGTGAATCATTGACACTTCTATCTTAGTACTGCAAAAATTCGCATCTGAGTTTATGTCTAAAAATGATCGAATAATTCGTCGAATGATTCCTGTAAACTATGAACATATACATGACAAACTAGTGCTACAAATACAGAACAACCTGAAGGTTCCCCTCCCCCGGGACTGAGATCAGGAACAATTTTATACAAAGTACTCACTCTAAGAACATGGTCCCAGTTGGTTCTCCCCTTAACATTTCGACGACAGCGCGGCAGTCTTTCAACGGTTATTTTCCATAATTTCCCAGTTTTTTTCCCGATTTTTTCAATTTTTTGAATTCCTTTGTACTTAATGGAATCGAGATGGATTTAAAACTATGAATAACGTTACAAACAACATGGACCGGGAAAAATAAAGGCATGGATCGCACCAGATACAAAAAAAACCGCGCTGTCGTCAACGAACTAGAAAAAAAATAAACGATAAAAAATAAAGTGCAATTGATTCAGTATCCATGGAGATGCATCCGCAGATTCAACTTCGATTCAGAAGGGTTCTCAAGGTTCGAGGAACGCGAGTGCAACCTTACAGTGACTTGCGAAGATCAGCCGATACATGAGCCCGATATTGTTTATTCTTCCAGACAAGACTGATACCTATTTATCGACCCCGAAGAAATAGAGGCCCCGGGGGCTCTAGGGCGGTTTCGAACCATTAACCGCAAAGTTTGCAGCCTAATTTCTCACCGACTGCGTTATGGCGAAATTTTGAGACTTTTCCAATATGTGTTTTCTTTTTTTTTGGTGCACCACTGGTGTATGTGAATAAATAAAAAATAAATAAATATTACCTATGTAGAAGGCTCTTCCAGGCAACTAAGAAAAATGTCCTTATACATTTCATTATCAAACTGTTGCTTGTAAGAAATTGATTGGAAAAATACCTAATTAAGCAATAGTAGATTAAGTCGCAACTCTAGAAATGTCTTAGCTTCCAAGGTCAAAACGTAACTAGTAAGTAAGTAGTACTAGTAAGTAACTAGTAAGTGTGAGAGTAATAGTAGTTTGTCCATTCAGTTGTGCCTGCGATTGCTAAGAAATTTAAAGGACGACTCCTTGAATTTTTTTTTGGTTCACCCCAAATAAATACTTTATTTTAAAGAAGTTTTTCACCCATTAATTCATTTCTTCGCTAATTCTCCGTTAATTCTTTCAACAGTTGTTTATGATCATTTAAAGTTGACTTACTCTCTTATCGATCGTTCCTCAGAATCAATACTTACAAGGATTATTAAAATGAACCCAGAATCAATACTTACAAACACACAAGGTTACACTTATATGCGAAACCGTCACCGCTTAGAATAAAGATTAAAAAAAGAATAATAATAGAAAAGAATAAAGAATAATAAGAATTTTGTTCTCTTCTTCAGGAAAGGCGTCCTAGGAACGGTGTTTTTCCAAGATAGACAAACGTTGTTTATTTCCATTTACTCGAAAAAAAGGGCAAAATATCAATGAATATAGAGTTGCTGCTCATAGAGAACGAGAAATAGAGAAGAAAAAAATTGAAAAGAGAATAGTTGAAATAATCGAAATGAAATTATAAGGGATGATTTATAGAAATTTAAAGGAGGAGAGTGGAACTACTCAAATTCCATAGGTTATCACGGATGCAACCTCGGTGATCGCAGTAATACATCACACAAAGTTAACCATCTATCCTGGTTAACCTTGAACGTATGTCGCATTGGCGCGAATCACCAACTCTATCCTTTGTGTTGACGTAAATATGTAGATGAATTTGTGAAAATGCCAACAAAAAATCAACAAAGCAAAACAATCGCAAAGATTAATTGTGTTAGTTTTTTTTTTTGTTTTTATTCAACGATGTTTATTTACATCACCATTGACTGCTAAGTTTTAACTACACTGGACTCGAATATTTCGGCCAAACAAAAAAGTAGTAGTCGAATACAAAATGATGCCGAAGCAGTGAATTTGAAAATATGAATTCCTCAAAGAATGAGCAAACGTGTCCATAAGGTGAATGAATGATAACTATGTGATTACTAACTAATTAATTAACTAACTACTAACTTATTCCAACATGGATTGATTTGGACTTGGAGAACTTCCCATGACGGGGAACGTATCCAACTTCTTCCATACCTTGTGTCCTCGGCATGGTGACAAGTTTCCCAAATTACTGACCATTCAGATATATAATATAATTAATGGCGAATTGCAATATATCACAATTCGCCATTAATCTTAAAATTACCTTATCGTTCTAAACCAGTTAAAATTAACTTATTATGAAATTGACGATGTCTGGATCTCTAAGCGAATATCTAAGGATGTGGTTAATGAATGTAAGCGTGATCACGCTCAAACTCCCTCTAGTAATCAAGCAGAAGTCGTGTGAGGAAACACTTTGTGATCCCGTCTTCCCAACGATACTATTTAGTACGAGTAGTAGAAAGATGACAATCTGCCATTGAGCAGCTTCTGATGCTTATTTGAGTTGTGGAAGACTGCAAACGTTAAACTGCAACAGAGCTGCCCACTTTCTACAGCGTAAAAAGTTGCATCGTTGGGCAGACGGGTTCGACGCAACGCTGTTTCTCACGCTTTCTTTCTGGTTTACTAGGCGGAATAGAGTATGATCACACTCATCGCAGTCGTGAACCCACTCCCTCCCCCAATCCCGCCATCACTATCAAATCCTTCAGTGTTCCCAACACCGCTAGTTTTTCTTTTTTCGCAGTTGCAACAAAAAGAAAACGTGATAAACAAATGTGACAATAAATTCTCTTCGCAGACAATACTTAAAGAGCCAATCTCTTTTAATGAGTGATTTGAATTTTGCAGAATTCAACATCATAGAAGCGTTCTAGTTCCACTAACAGAAAAACCTTGCAAAACGGAGCACGAAATAAATAGCCAGAATGAAGAACGTACACTCCAGAATCATACAATTCGATTCAAGGTTGGGCTCGGAAAAAACCCATTTCTCTAATCCAAGGTCGGATGTTTGTTCGAATGCAATGATTGTCACTCGTAAATTGAGAAAAACGAAGAAGACACGTAGAAGGTGCTACAAATGAACAGTTCTCGACTTTCGTACACAAATCCAGAAATAATAAATCACAAAACAACATTGGAAAGTACAAAATATAAAAAATATAAAGTAGAAAAGACAAAGAAATAAACTGACGCATGAGAACCACTTACAAAATGAAAAATCGCTGATTACGTTATGAACCGAGTCTTCCTAATACGAAGTTTATGTTGCTCACAGTCGTTAAAAATTTTGTATTTTCTTTGTTGATAACAGGTTTTATGATTCGGCGCCCAATATCGCCATAGATTAAGATGGCAACAAGGAAAAAAAGTTATCGTGCGCATTGGCATCATTAGGTTTCCTCCGGGAAAAGACTGTTACCAAGCAGTTATTTACTTGTGTTAACGGCATCACCCCACGAATCTGAGGTGGTACGGATTTCAGGTGGGGTATTCTTATACGGGATCGTAGACTATGGAGAGAAGGTTGATTCCGTCCATTTCTTCCTGATTGCCGTTAAAAACCGTCCGGAAGATGCGGCGTGCGCACAGGGCTGGCGCGCTCCAATTGAACTCCTTGTAGAAAATAGTGCGCCAGAACGCCCGAAGCCGTATCTTCCGGGCCGTTTTTTACGGAAATTAGGAAGAAATGGACGGAATCATCCTTCTCTCCATAATCTACTGTCCCCTATACGAATACTCCACCTGAAATCCGTACCACCTCAAACTCGTGGAGTGATGCCTTTAAGACATCGTCCCTGAATTATTCAATTTTTAAACTGAGCGCTACCAAGTTTTACGCCAGATAAAATTCATTGATAGACAATCCAAATCCATGTAGCTGTATCACTGAATTAATATCCCCCCTCGCAATAGGAATTTCTCAGAGAGAGAGAAAAAAACTACTACGTAACTGACCATGAATAACTAAATTCAACACATCTTTGGACGGTTTCTTTTCTTTTTTTTTCCTTTTTTCTCTCCTAGTTTCCTTCTTTTTGGTTCTTTTTTCATTTTTCTAGATTTCTTGAACATTTTTTTTGCACTTGATGGATTACTGAATTTTATCGCGTTCATTATCGTGAGTCAACATCCCTAGCTGTATCTTTTCGTGTGGAGACCTCAAAACATCGCCAATTTCGTGGTGCGCTGCCTGCGCTGCGGCAACATTTTTAGGCTAAAACAAACGCTTACGGATGAAGCGTTCGACGCAAGAAAAAACGAGGAGAATCATATGAATTGAGTAAGCAATCGCAGTTTATGACGAAGACCGATTCACATCTATATTGATATTATTCTTCTCCCATTGAATGCGCTCAATACCCTACATCCGTATTATGCATACAGCTTATTCAATAATAATGACGTCGCAACGATTTCTACGTAGAGTAACGCATGCTCCCGAAGACGTATTCTTCGACTTCTACGTAGAGTTACGCGACTCGACGATTTCTACGTAGAGTTACGCGTATCAAGAAATCAACAGATTAGAATTTCTTCACAAATAGAGGATGCGGGAAAAAAACTACTCTCAAATTCCAAAAGGGATTGAAAAAATGGTACGAGACATTACAAGTGATTTCTTATTTCTCAAACGTAGATATGAAATATTTCTCACTGCAAATTTTAAAAATTATTTCCTACAAATGCTAGACTACCACACGTTTGGAACCGTTCTCGGAAAATTTCCATCACTCTTATCAGGATTTCGGGCGAAATTCCTTCAATTTCTTTTTGAATAAACTCCTCTAGTTGGCCAAAGGACCGGCGAGAATTGCGATTTTATTGAAAAACAAGGTGATTTGAGAAATTTTCAGCAATTTCTCGCCGTTTTCTTATCAAATTAGAATGAACAGGTACGTTTACGATTCTAATAGACAAAATATTTAAACGAAATAATTTCCTGAACAATATTAAGGAATGCATTCCTGCATCTTCTTAGTGTTTCACATAAATCGAACGAATGAAAAAAAGAACTGTTAATTTTTTCACTTGCAAACTCAAAAAAACCTTATCAGTTTCTCACACTCATGATGGTGAAAAGGAGTGCAGTTTAAAATGAAAGAATCAAATGAGCGGCAACTCTGCTAAAAGTTGATGATATTAAAAAAAAACTTAATTGTTTCGTTTATAGAGCGGGCGAATAAAACCTTAGTGATAAGTGTCGCAAAGTGTTTGAAGATGTTCAAAACGTTTTTTTCTTCTTTTGGAAGTTTGTCCTTTCAAGAAGAGATGATAGAGAACCAACATACTTTACAATAAATTTTCGAATTGATGGAAATAACTGTTTCCATAGAAAATGGGGCACCGTAAGCACTTCAGATGCAAAAATGAGTATTCATGGTTCTAAAATTGCAGAGAAAACCATTCAAAGAAGATAATAAATAATTAAATATCTAACTCTCACCGTTTCCACTCACTTAGGAATGGGGTAGGAAAATCAATCAATATAAGGATTCTGAAATAAGACAAATGGTCTCGGTAACCCTGTGTTGATCCCTAAGGAAGTAGGACTAAACGAGAGTTTTTCGAAAATTTCCAAAAATATAACTCACACATATATCTGCCTGATACGAAAAAATGGAAATTCAGATGTTCCACAAGTTAAGAAGCCAGATTATGAACTGTTTAAGATACTGTTCGAAGAAATTTGCGTTACATGATAAAATTTTTCCGGAAAATAATTTTTTGATGTAATTAAAAGTTGATAACAAAACAAGGGAAGCGGGTAATGTGGTAAAGATCAGAAAGTCAGTTAAAGGTGAAAAATTGCAGCTGCATATGCCCCCTGGACAATGTGGAAGGTCCCATGAGCATAATTTTTCTCAGAGGGTAACGTCAAAGAAGAGAAGGGATGTTCCAAAAAAAAAAGAAACAACGGAATCGTCGCTGAAAATGTCGATAAAAGAACATAAAGGACTAATATCAAGAAAAAAATAAACATCTAAACAAATAACGCAAAAAGAGAGAAATAAAAGTAAGAGCAGCAGATATCCTTAACTTCTAACTCTACACTCTTAACTCCTTAAGATATCCTTAAAAGCTTCTGCTGAATCGCCGCGGCAGAGAGTGTCGCTCTCTGATTGCAAGTGCCATTAAAAGATTTTAAGTAGCCAATCTCTTATTAAAGGAGTTTTTCCCCTTAAGGGCTTCCGGAGCAATCACATTTATAGCGTTTAGCAGCACTACACGAGGTCGATCTACTAATCTCAGCCGCATGTTTCCCTCACATCCTTCAAAGAAGGAATCGCTTTAAAATATGTGAAATACAGATGAAAAAAAATTATGCCTATGGAAGATAATGTCCAGATGTTGTGAAATTGGAAAAACGGGGGAAAAAAGAAACAAGGAATTGGTTCTATTCCTAACAAAACACTCCACAAAAAGAGCAAGAAAGAACAGCTTCCGATGAAAAAATTTCCTTCGATGTACCTGTCTACGAACATAAACCTAACAAGATCGAATTAATTCTAACTGAATTAACTGCAACGGAGTAATTGGTTTCTCAAAGGCAAAAAAAAAATACAAATGTATGCCAACAACGAACCAGGCTAAAACTTCCAACACGTACAAAAACTAGAAAAAAAAAAGAAAAAAAAGGAATAAAAAGCAGACGTCAATATAAATTATACTCACTTTACCCGTTGCCTTCTTATATCTGGTTATAGCCGCTTCAGCAACATCAGCTACGGTTGTGTTCTCATTCTGACAAGGAACAACAACACGCACATCGCCGAAATGCACCGTCACACGGCGTTTCATTGAAGCTGAAAATTTGTGCAGAAAATCACGGTAAAATAAAAATTTGTGCAGAAAATTACGGTAAGAGAACTAAAACTACTAGGAGAACTAAAACTGAAGGAACATGAACACGAAAAAAATCAATCAAAAAGGCAATCACTGCCAAATAGAGAAAAATATGTTGATATTTCGAAACGTTTTTCAAGCTGCTCGAAGAATGAACTGAAACTGTGCCAAAAAGTTTTTATTTATGTCCAAACAACATCGCTAAATTATTGCTTCTATCAGAAAAAAACAGTGAATGCATCTAATTTTTTCTTAAATCAGATCCCTGAATCAGGCTTGCGTACAAATGTCGCACTTGCTTTCATATTCAAAACTCTTCTATTGATACTTGAAAGAAATACACGTAGTATTTCTATGAAAAGCTTTGCAGTATTAATCATTATTAATATTAAATAGCAATTTCACGCATACAATTAAATAATAATAATACGATACAATTAAACGATGAGTTCATGATAATTTCATCCAAAAAAATCATTAATTAATCATTAAAATCATTCCGCGCAACAGTTCTCTTGGAAGATGGATGACAATTCAAAATATGTATTTTTCCAGATTCCGGATTAATTACTACGCCTATCCCGCGAATATAAACTCATGTCACACAATATTTATTTACTTACACTACACTTCTGATTTAATCAGAAACAAAGTATCAGAAAAATATTTTAAAGATATTATTATAAAATACTAAATATTCGCTTTAGCAGCACTATCGCTTCGCAAAATTCACTTCACGTGACAAAATCATGGTGTTTGTGCAACGACATGTGTAAGTAGCTAGAAATGATCCCTGCAAGTCAATATTTATGATTTGAACTAGCTAATTGTTGCTCAAACCTTAGATTTCCTCAATCTAAGTGATCCTTCTCTTAAAAGACACTAGCGAGAAACGTTACCAACAAAAAAAGTACAGGTGCAAACGAAACCTAGGGTCCCGTTTGTATGTTCTTTAATTGTATGTGTAATTGTATGTCATTTAATTGTATGTGTAACTGTATGTCCTTTAATTTAATGTATATGGTCCTTTAATGTAAACAATATATGCAAAGAGATATTTTTTTTTACAAAGAGGAAATATTAAGAAATGAGGAGAATAAGTAATTTCAAATATTTTGAGACTAATTCAAAGATTATGCACAGCTATGTACGCCTCCATAACCGATAAACAGGATGTAAACAGCAAGCGAGTCATAGCCATAAATGTCTCATCTTCAATTCCCAAAAGACTTTCAGTCTAACTGGTTTCATTTTACTCGGCGACAACAAGTGCTCCTCCCCCCGAAAAAATCGTATAGGATGGGATCTTTTTGGAGTTTTCAAATGTTATCTACTCAGCTACATACGTTTACAATCATCGGAAAGCATCCATTAACAGAAGAACTAGTCCACACAAACGATCTTTTCAAAAGTTTTCCGACATATTCAGGAAGAAATCTTCTTATAATCCCTTCAAATAGAGATCATTTTCCGTCACTCAATCAGAAAATCTTTGGTTATTTCTGCCGATTGTATGTTGGTCTCCTCTTCTTAGAAAGTATTTCGGAGTAGCTACGCGAATTTCTTTACGTTAAATAGTCTGTTACAATAACTAGTGTATTAGAGACTTTTTTGATCGGAATTCTTCGAATCTTTTGACATGAAATCTTCGAGTTTCTTCTTATTTTCCTTAATTTCCTTAATTCTTCGAATTCCGATCAAAAAAAAAATCAAGAAAAATAAGAAGAAATAAGAATTTCATTTCATGGAAACGGTTCTGTAGCAACGAGCAAGATTTAAGCTCGTCAGAAAACTTGGGACTGACCTTTCATCTTTATGCAATAAATCCATTTAATATATTAGTCGCAAAAATAAAGTCTTCATTAGGATTATTCTTTTCATTCTTTTCTTAGCGCCTTCAGGACAAAGGAGATAGCAGGCGCACGCATAAGATCATTACGAGACATGCTCCGATTTTAAAACTTCAGAAAAACATGCTACTATCGTTAAATATATATTATATACTATTGTGTTTGTTTAATTATTATCATTTATTCTTTTTTTAAAGAATATAAAGACTACAAAAATCCAACAGAAAATAAGCTGAAGAAAATTGACAATGAGAAAAGTGAAAAATGATTAGCAGAACATATATTATTATATCTAATTATTAATATCTATTTTATTTTTTAAAAATGAATAGAAAGAATACAAAAATATAAAAAAATAAGCTGAAGAAAAATGATAGAATGAATTCCTCAAGTTCACCTGAAGCCCTGAATTTTGTTTGCACCTGTACCTTTTTATTGTAACGTTAGTCGTAAATGCCTCTCGAGACTCGTAGCACTCAAATTCAGGAAAATCTAAGGTTTAAGCATTTAGCAGTTAGTCAGATGAAGCCATTAGTATTCACGTCACAAATACGGTCTAAACGTTCTTAGGTCTACAAACTTCTGCATAACCGGGACACACGTAGTCACATTAATAGAAAACATAGACAGAAGTGTACCGACCAGAGAATAGTGTGGCACCTGACTGAATAAACGTAAGGTTCTTCCAAGCAGCTTCCTAGCTAGGACCTCAAAAACATCACGTCACGAATCTGAGGTGGTGCGGGTTTCAGGTGGGTTATGCCTATCGTAGACTACGAGGAGGAGGGTGATTCCGTCCATTTCTTCCAAATTGCCGCAAAAAAACGGTCCGGAAAGTGCGGCGCGTGCACAAGGCTGGCGCGCTCCAATCGAACTCGCTGTAGAAAATGGCGCCCTGGAACGCTCGAAGACCCCAGATTCGTGTGGTGATGCTTTCAAAAACGGTGCAAAAGCCGAAACGTCTGCCTAATAAAGGTTTCATCTAAATACCTCAAAGTCACGCTAGTAGCTACAACTATGTTCTGTCGCGTTTCACTTATAAGGGCGTCACTTCTACGTAATTTTTTCATAGCAGATTCTAGAATATTCTTTACAAACCTCTTTTAAAAGTAGACGTCTGCGCATGTTCCACATACTAGGGTATAAAAGATAAAGTCTCTGGCGTATCAATCCACCTGAGATGCGCCAACGCGTTTTACTGCAATTCGTAATCATTGAAGTTTTGAAACGGGTGTTGACCTAAACAATGAGTTGCGGGACAATGATCAAGTCTGTCCTTTTATCCTCTCACATAAATCTGGTACCAATTTATCGACCCCAAAGGGATGAAAGGCTTGGTTGGCACTGGGGCGGTTTCGAACCATCGACTACGCAGCCAATGCAGACCTCTTACTGAATGCGCTACAATCGTCGCGGATGCGAGGGTTCAGTAAGAAAAATAGGTGCGGTAGGGAGGAGCCAGACTCTCCTCCAGTCAAAGGGGTTTACCTCATGGGGTGCAGCTTAAGTGGTAAGGATATCTTCGCCCTGTCGTCAAAAAGTGAAGGGGATCCTTTTGCCAAAAGTGAAGCAAGTTAGAGCACCTTGGAGCACCTGCCAAGACTATCGCATCCATGGTAAGAAATCAAATTAATTTATTAAACTCGAGCATTTTCCGTTCAAAGAAAAAAAAACAACCATACTGTAAGGGAGGCTTGGATGAAAAGAAGAAAAAAAAAAGAGAAAAGAAAAAAGAGAAAGAATGCAAAGAAAACAATGAAATTCTTTGAAGTAGAGCAGTAGCAAGTGAAACAGTGAAACATAGAGAGCATAGGAAACGATATCCCTATTAAGTTAATTACTTTCCTACACACGCATCCTTTACACTTTCACAGTTTTTTTTTAATCAATTACTGTAGGAAACGGTCGTACATCCACCCCATTACTCAGACATCCATCAGAATACCACTTATTCTGCGCCTTTAAGCATTCTCTGCTGATGCAAAGACAGTTCAATTCCTTGATGATGACCTTGATTCCGCTCCTGAGTTGTTCCTTGAGTCTCAGCTCCTTATCTTCTGGTCGCAGAGGATTCTAACCGTCATCGTAGAAAGATGGAACGCTGGTGATGGATACTTCGATGGAGGATCACCAACGTATGACTAAGAAACTATGAAATTGCAAAGGGTATGCTTGTGTAAAAAAATAATCGACCTAATAAATCCAAAAAACCAAAAAAATGCAAAATAGGAAAGTTTTACCATCTACAGCTTGATGTACCATATTTAGAGATTTAAATACTATGAATTTAGATATATACCATATTATACGTATTTCATATTACAAAAAACCTATTTGGGATTACAAAAGAGGACTTAGGGGCGAAGTCAAAATATGAGGCTTCTTCGGCTCTCCCATCCTAACCTACGATGAACAACTCAAAATCTCTGAGAATCAGATTGCGCCCACTTCTAAGAATGGCACCGATGCCGATTGAAAACCGCATTTTTGTTGTTGTTGTTAGCCGATTCTCATAGAATTACCAGCAATTTCTGCAATTTCCTCCCACTTCGTCATTCTAACTGTTTCCGTCCGTGTGCACGGGTAAAACTGGTTCCTTACAGGCACAGGTGCGGCACATATGTCAGCCATTGCAATTACATCCTCAGATCTTTCATAGGTCAGTTTCAGAAAACGTCCCCTCTACCAACTTCCAGAGCACCCCAGGACAACTATCTTCTTTTGTTTTCTCTACTTTCTGTGAACTGATTTCCTTCGCTATTTCCCAAATTTCCTGGGAAGCAGGGAATGAAACCAGTCCACAGAAAAGAGTTCATCAGCGCTGAAAAAAAAAACCATGGAGCATTTTCATGAGCCCAGTTGTATTGAAAAAAAAAACAAAACAAAATGAGCCGTGTTTCTATCACATCAGTATAAATTAAATAATTAATTGAACTAAATTTTTCAAATTTTATGATTTTTCTTCTAAAAAATCTTCAAATTTTATGACAAATGTGTCCACAAAAGCAGTTAAAAATTGCACTTGATGCTAGGTAAATTTCTAAGGAAGAGACGTGTTTTCTTCCAACTAATAGGAAATATTTCGTCGCATTTCAGGATGAGCTATGGAAAAAGAGCAGTGCTTGGAAACTGGAGATGCTAAATCGGACATTTGAAGAGCATCCACATTGGCGGTGCAATGATTCAACTCGCGCTGCCCTCATTTGAACGTTGTTCGATCGATTTTGAGAATTTGACAAGAAAACTGACCGCAACATTATGCAAAACATTTGAGAAGAGTTCCGAAGCCCTACTTTTCGATGCTCGGAACATTCCTCAATGCCGATGCAGTGCTAGTTCGTTGAACAACGAATGTGACGTTATACTGGTCGACCACACAAAAACCAACAAAATGATAGAACACAAAAAAAGAAAAAAACAGAACTAGAATTTTTTTTTCGAAAATGTTTCACCTACGAGATCCACGCAAATAATTCTTCATTTAGAAAAAATTGGAAGTTTTTGCTGAAATGCAGAAATTAGAAAAATGTGGAAAATTATAGAAATTAAATTAGAAAAAATGGAAAGACCTAAATTTTCCCAAAAAAAAAAAACTCAATGAGATGAGGTACCCCGCTAGCAGTATTTTTTTTACTACAATAAAGGTTCCAGATGCAGGTTAATGTACTAATAACTGATCTTAACGTGATAGGTGGCCTTGCCTCAACGGCGGTAAGCAAGAAAAGACGTAAGGGTCCCAATTGTTTTTCGTAAGCGTTCTCTTTGCTGGATTTGGGTCGAAACTTTGGCAAAGCCCATAATTTTCGCCTTATTCCACAACAACGTAATGAACCCCGTACCCCATAGTAAATGCGGTTGAAACTAAACCATCAGTGACTTCTTTTTCCAATCGTTCTATCCATTATTATTTAGTTATTCTGCAGAAGAAAACTCGATGCAACGGCACTTCGCTGCGAGACCTAACCGTTTATTGCAGCGACAGCTTTAGAGCCTAAACGAGTGGAAACGTAGTTCCGCTGGGTACGATGCATTTGTCCGAGGACAAACATTTATTGGATAGCAACGTATCCAACCAAGACACAAATTTTCCCACTGGAGCACCCTAACCCAACTGGAAGGGAAAATTATAGGATAAGGGCTCATAAATGCATGACACTGCAATCTTCAAAGCAGCATAAGGTCGTCCGCTTTCTCTTTCTCTCCTCATCCGGTCCAGGGCCGACCAGTCAGACTTGACATATGGTTGTCATATGAATAACTTCCTTCCTTAAGGAAATTCTTCCCAAACAATAGAGATGTACCTCCAGTTCCTTGTTTAAAATCTTACTACTATGGAAATTTGAACTCTGGAAAGGGAAAATGCTTGCATTTTAAAAATTTAAACGCGACTTATTCATGGGAATTTTAAACACCATAGAGGATAGACTGGATAACGTGTCTGGCGGTAGTCGATCTGCTTGAAATACGCCACAGCGTTCACATCAATTCAGAATCTTCTAAGGTTTACGAATGCCTATACAATGACTTGCAGGGGCTGCCCAGTGTATCAAGTGAGTGATTTCTTTTTTTCCTTTCATTTTCTGGTTCTGGTACCAATTTACCGACCCCGGAGGGATGAAAGACTTGGACGGCACTGGGGCGGATTCGAACTTTTGATCGATCGTGCAGGAAACGGAACCTTTAACCGCTACACTACACCCGCCCTTTGAACACCATATCGGAAGTGAATACATTACAAGAAAGAAATTAGATGTGATACCAGCAAAAAGAGTCGGACAAGTCTCTGACAACCCATTAATCGTACCCACAACATCATTCTTGGTTCTTTACAGATAAGTGGAGCTGCAGTTCGGTACATTTCTGGTTCTCGGTTCTCTCAATGACGCATCTTTGGATGTATTCCAAAGAAATAAAAATAAAATAATAATATAGAGATATAAATAAACCCTTGAATCAGTGTGCTGAACGAAAATCACCTATTATTACGACAAACTCTTGCCATGGAAAAGTGCCATGGAAAAGAAGAACGAGGGAGAAAAGCACAACCCATCGATTACAACTTTTACAACTGGAAGAAAAAAAAACGAGAAAAGGGGAATGGGGGGATGTGGTTCTTTCTCATGGGTGGTTAACGACGCAAGACTGCTCGTTCCCTTACGCTTTGTTTGGTCAAAAGGTCGATGATTTCACATTCGAAAATTACGTAGAGCTCAGCGAAATCCTCGTTTTGTTTTATTGTTGACAAGAGAAAGACAATAAGTAAGGCATAAAAGTTCTGGGGAAAAAAGAAAATAGGAAATTTGTGTGAAGAATTCAATGAAACTTTGTGAACTTATATCATTTCTTCGTTTTTGAGACATGTTTTTTGTGACCAACAAATATGAAAACCACGCCATTTAATTCAGGATTTGTTTTGGATCAATAATTTTAAATTTTCGAACTTTTGGATACTTCCTAGAAGAACAAAGAATGCAGAAAGCAGAGATTCTCTAGCAGAACATTTAGAAAAAAGAAATAAAACTAACTGACAAATACAACCGCGAAAAAAAAAAACATTTGTCCTAACTCCCCCCTAGCTGACAATGGACCTTACGATATCGTCGTTAGTTGCACTAACGAAGCATCGATACGATGAATCACATTCACATTACACATCGTTAAGGAGACAAGTTAGAAAAAAACCCCAACAACATCAACGGAGAACAACGTTCGATAGTCTCAAGGATACGAATCCCCAACAATTGTAGGAGACATTTTGACGGCGCTGAAGCAAAAAAAGGAGCACCGTTCTAAACACAACTACCGCCACAAAAACTGGTTCAAAACGTAGTTCTTTGAGAGATAGCAATCAGTTATTTTAAAAAAAAAATGCAATTTTTGTTTGCTACCGATGCAAAAAAAAAGAAACGAAAGGTGGAAAATCTTCAAAATCATGAAAATCCATTGATTATTTGAAGCTTAGCAGCAATCATAATACCTTACCAGGACTTTTATTTATAAGAAGAAAAAAATCAGAATATGTGCACAAAACGAAAATAAAAGAAAAAACACTCTAAAATTACAAATGGTCCCCATAAACCACAAGAAAAAAAAAGTTTTAGAAAAACTTTCTGGAGTATTAACAACAGCGGAAGGGAAGAAAATCAGAGGGAAACTAAACCTTCAAAGCAAAATAGCAACAAAAAAAACTTTTAAACATTACAAACTGCACCGGAGCTATTAAATCCCATTAATGTGCACTTTCTTGTAACGGATGTGTGTGTGTAGGAAATGCTTAACTGTAGAAACTGGGTGGGAAATGACAGTGTAGGAGAAAAATCTAGTTCCAGAACAAGGATTCAACTCCTAACTTTTCCTGTTTTGCATTTATAGCGACGACCGTTATGCAACAATAACAATTTCTGAATGATGATGACTGTCGTTCATTCGGCGCGAAAAATTCTTGAACTCAATATGATGACCTTAATTTTGAGTTTTTCCCCTATGAAAGCCAAGTGGATGAGAATAAGGAAGAGAGGGAGGTGAAAGAAACCCTCGAGGAAAAGAGCGAAGGAAGAACGACGGCGACGAGGATGATGACGAAAAGTGCTATGACATCCCCCGCCTCCATGTTGCACAACACATTCGAATGACAGAAAAGGAACATATGTATCGATCCGAAAATTGCATGATCCGATAAAGGTCAAGGAATATGAAACGTAAAATCAGGATGATCGCGATGCAAACAAAATCCAGAGCTGAAAATTGCAAAGTATATTTCTTACCGTAATTTCGAGCATTTTATTTTCAAAAATAGGAATAGGTGAGTGCGCCTCGTGTTCTAAAATAATCTTTTGCTTGATTTATTCAAAGAAACTGCATAACAACGAGAAATTCTCGTAAAAGCATCAAATTCCGAATCTTTTTTCAATAATTAAGCTATAATTTACCAGCTGTCGCTAATTATACTTTGTAGATTGAGATATAAGACTAAACCTCAACAAAAAAGCCCTTGTTAGTCAAAAAGAAATCTTAGCACGATTGAAAGCAGCATCCAATTATTCTCCTCCTCTTTTATAAAAAATTTCTCGTGAGGATTTTTTTTTTGCGTTCAAATCTTAACTACTGATATAAACACTACAGTACACACACCGGAAAAAAAACAAGGAAAATGTTAAAATTGATTTTCGAGACTGTCTGACTTAAAATAAATTTTGGAGAAAAAAAGATGAAGGCATATTTGCAAAGCATGAGAGATCATACTTCATCAATATCTTTGGCAAACAATCACAATCGAAAATAGAAGCGCGCGCAAAGATGAGTGGAAATCATACGAACGATCCAAGTCGAAACGTCGAGAGAGTTCCGAGTGGTTCTTATGTTTGCAAATTCGGCATATCACTACGATTTCCCTCTTTACGTAAATAAAGAGGACAAGCGTACTTCTCTTTACGGTTTGGAATCCTAGATTTTTTTTCCAAAATGTCCAGTCATCGTGAAAAAATCAATCAGGAGCAGCAATATCAGTGGAGAAGTCAATAGAGAATTTCTTATAAAACGACTAAATCCAGTGTTACAGAGTGCAGTTCAAAGTATTTATACGTCGACTAAAAAAACTCGCGCCAAAATTAAAATTCCAGTTTTCAAATCATATTTTTCTGCCCCTAATGCCCTCATTGATCCTCTTTTAACATTTCTACAAAAAGAAAACCTGTTCCTGCTGACAGCAAGTTATTGACAGAGCAGTAAATTAGTTACCTCCACAATATGAAAACCAGAAAGGATCTTAAAATTAAGGGAAAAAAAAACAAATAAAGAAGCAATTTAAAGGAGGAAAATCTCTAATGTGTTTAATTTCGGCTGCGCAATTCACACAGATCGGAAACAAATACAAACCCATAATAAAACCATGGTTTAGTCCTCATAATATGAACTGAATTGTCCTAAGCATTTCTGAGCATTTTTGCCAGTTTCGCGGATTTCTCCGTACAGTTAACAGACTCATCAATTTCAAGAAAAAAAAAGAAGAAAAATGAAGAAAATGGAGGAGATAGCCAATAAGGCAACTAACTCAAATCTTGAGGTTGTTTCAATTTCAATTCAAAAAAAGTTGTCTGGAGAAAAAGAACAAAAATTATAATACATCCTATGTTTTCTCCTTTTTTTCCAAATAATTTAGGTTCAAATTTTAAACAAAGCCTTATTAGCCAAATAAAGCAAATACTTTAATAAAGAAGACGCTAGCTACATACACCTAACTAAGCCAGAAAACTGAAAACGAGCATCCACATCAAGTGTTCCAGGAGAGTACACTTAGAACACTTAAAAGCTTGATTTGTGGCCATTAACTGTGTCTGTCCTGGTCCAGGTTCCAAATCTTAGTGGAAGCCTCCAGTCGTGGTTGCAATAAGAATCAACAGTGACTGGAATTTTTCTAACTATTTCCACTATGTAGAACAAAGTGAGAAGATCAAAACTAATAGGAAATCTTTCAAAAACAAGAAAGAACTTTGAAAATGGAAAAGGATGAAAAAAATTTAAATAAGATGTCTCAAGTTTATAATTGTGGACGAGTTTACAACACTACTCTTTGACACTTGCACACGGGTCAAGAGATGTAGAGGTATCGTGTGAATATGTGATGAGGATAGCTATAAGAAGAATAAAGAGGAAAACTTGAGGAAACGAAAAATCTCAACAGGGGAAATTCTTGACGTATATTTGATTACAACCGAATTTTAAGAAGAACACAGTCCCTATGGTTTTTTTTTTCCTTTCAAAAAAGTAATTGAACGAAAAACCCTGAACTAATCCTTGCTTCCGTGCTTCAACTTCACAAGTTTACGGCAAATTAGTAAGCGATGTCGTTGAAAGTTCGAAAAAAACAGGAAAACACAATTTTCAGTAGCATAATTTATGTGATGGATTGATTATATTCACAACTCTGAGCCGCCAATACGACCAATTTGCAGACGTCGCGATAAGCTGAACATCTGGACTACGATGCTGTCGGGCCAATATGTGGAAAGATGGGATCGTTAAATCTTTGCTCATAAGAAAAGCAAACAACAGATCAACGTAAACAGCTAAATAAAGAAGAGCGATCAAAATCAGGAGAAGCGGCTTGGAGTGCTTTCGATGCATAGCTGGAGTAAAGAAACGCAATATCTGTGATAAAGTGTTTTAAAAAATCGAGAGAAAAGTTATTGAAAAACTTTGGAATTGGTAAATAGGAAAAGAAGACAAAAAATGGAGGTTCTCCCTGAACTTCGGTCTTGAATTGATGGTGTTTTTCAAGTTATCGGGCAAAGAAGTGAAGAGAAATTGTGGCTTCGGTTTCTCCAATTCACCTACGAAAAATCAGTTAGCAGAATTTGTTTTTCGATTTGATCCCATGACGAAAGCTCTACAGACACGTGCCATATGTAGCTCACAAAATTGTTGCCGAGTCAATGCTCTGGTGTGAACACTACTAGTGGAACTCTCCTCGGATAATTCATTTTCTAAGGTGTTAATGCTTGTGGGATTCACTTTACTGTATGCGGTTCTGGCGCAAAATTATAACAGAGAAATCTTCTTCCAGAAAAAGTGTTCGATAACCGATAACTCATAGGTCAAAGCAAGGAAGTATTGGGTTCTTCTATAATCTTTTTCTCACAATCTCAACTATTTCAATTCTTAGTTCCCTATGCTTTGAATCAAAGAAATCAACAATCAACACAATCGGTTGGCGAACGCAATTGATTCTTCTGTAAATTACATTGTTGACTGAAATTTGCTTGTTGTTCAATTTGAAAAATTAACGTCCCTAAAAAAGTGGGAAGGGACTTATAGGAGATCCTAGTTTTCATACAAACCCAATTTCGACAAATAAATTAGGAGTTAATTTTCTATAATTTTCTCAGATCTTTCTTCCAGATTGTTTCTAAATAAAAGGGACACCAGCAGAACTTTCTCTTGCCTTTAGAGGCAATAAAATGTGAAATGGCATTCATGTTAAACATTACAGTCACGTTATTGATCGATAAGCACGTGTTCAAGACTTTCACTCACCGTAGGTGTAAAATGGGTACACAATCTGTTCTTCCTTTTAATAACCTTTTTAAAAGAAAAATCGTAAAAAAAATTGTTTTTCTAGAATTAGTGAACCAGTAAGCAGAACATATCATCCATGGAAATAAGTTCTACGTTTACCCGTTGTTTAATGTTATTTCTGTTTGCTGCTATTTCTATTTCTCTAAAGTTCTTTTCAAAGCAGTTTACCGCTATTCTTTTACATTTCTCCTAACATCGTCTTCAAAGTGCCTGCAATTTCAAGCGCAAGAACGCAAGCAATGACGAAACCAAAGTTCTCTCTGAACAATTTTGATCATTTTAATTCTAGCCAGAAAGAAAAATGGGAACCGACACGAATAAATAAAATAGAATAGATAGATAAGATTAAATAAAACATTTCTCTGATAATTTAAATAGCAAAGGCAATATTTCCGCGATTTCCGGAAAAATACGATAGAAATACGTTAGCACCAAGAAGAAAAAAATACAGGAATTAGTTTACAATGCAAGTAGTACTGATTCTAGAAAATTTTCGTCGAGGTTAAAATAACTGAATGAGCTAAAATTCAAGCGGACTTGAACTAGCAGCGTTCAAAAATTGCGAGCGCTAATCCCACATTCAAACCGAAGCTCCATTAAATTATCCGATTTAAATGACATTCAATTTTTTAAAAATGAAACTGCACCCTCTTCTAAAATTAGGACATCATTAGTAATTTGTTAAAAACGACTGCAAATCCTAATTCATGTATTTCTTTGTTGTGTTTTAATAGAATATTCGAGAAAAAAATCACTGAAAACCAAATAAATAAGCTGAATTTATTTCCTACTACTATATAATGAATGATAAATGGCTTTTTTTAAAGCAATTTATCGAAATCTAAAGACACTGTTATTGAAGTAGAAAAACATCCTGTGACACAGATTTCAGAGCGGAACTGAGAAGATTCTGGAGGCTATAAAAACAACCAAGTGATGACCTCTACACCGATAAAGCAAAGAATTGATGCCAGTGTGATAAACGCGACGGAGCTATCCTAATATTTGAACAGTTCTAGAAATCACAGAGTCGTAAAGTCCATAACATCTACACCTAAGAAATCATGGTTGTGCGAAAATAAACACATTCAGGCTAAAAAAACAAGAAAAGAAAATGCGATCTCGTTAAAGGCATCACCCCACGAATCTGAGGTGGTACGGATTTCAGGTGGAGTATTCTTATACGGGATAGTAGATTATGGAGAGAGGTGATTCCGTCCATTTCTTCCTAATTGCCGTAAAAACGGCCCGAACGATATGTCTTCGGGCGTTCTGGCGCGCTATTTTCTACGAGTTCGATTGGAGCGCGCCAGCCTTGTGCACGCCCAACATCTTCCGGACCGTTTTTTACGGCAATTACGAAAAAATAAACGAAATCACCCTCTCTCCATAATCTATTATCCCGTATAAGAATACTCCACGTGAAATCCGTACCACCTCAGATTCGTGGGATATTGCCTCTAAGCGTTTTTACTCAGAACGAAAGCTGCTTATGCGACTTGACGATCACTGTGTAAAAACAATAAACTTGTGGAGTAAAAAAAGTGTAAGTAATAATATAATAATAAAAATATAAATATAAATAACAAAGATATAATATAAAGCACAAATATAATATATTAAAATCAGTGGAGAAAGTTTAAAAATCATTTTAAAAAATTGAGATAGAGCAATTTTATCAATTCCATAAAATGTTCTAGGAAGGAAAAAAAAACAAAATTTGAGTTCTTTTTTTTTTTTGGAAAAAAGGGCATATTTACTCACTCAAATAGACCTAGGCAGGTGAGCCAAAAACAAACAATGTTAACATAATCATACAAGAATTCTACATTTCTTTCTCAACTACAAAAATAAGTCCAAATGTAGTCGTTACTCTCATCTGGGTAATCATGCAAATAACCATTAGGAAGTGTTACCGTTGAAATACTTCTGTCAATAAAAACGAACAGAAGCAATGAAAAAAAAACGAGATTTCGATTGTAAAAGAATTCTTTCCTGCATAAAATGAGCTTTTAGCAGAAGGCATAGCATAAATCTCACGTGCAAAACCTACGTCTTTTTTCACAAAAGTGCACCAAACGATGACAATTCCGATAAGCACCAGATGCATTACGAATGCGATCAAGTCGACCAAAGCGAAACAAAACACAACGCATCAAAGAAAAAGAGAAAAATATACACTTTTCACAAATGATTATTCATTCATTCATGTAAAAGTAAATATAATCATATCAATCACAATAAAACAAGAGTGGAGTTGTTTTAGGTACAAATGTACTGAGTTGAGAATTCAGCAATCGATCCAAATCAAAGCAAGAGGGGGAATTTATTCTTATTCTTTTCCTTAGAAGATTAATTTCATGCCACTATTTTTCAATCATACAAATGAAATAGAACTGAAATGTGATGTTGAGAGATTAAGCAAAACTTTTTCTTTGCCTTCCCTTAAACAATTATCAATTTTTAATATTTTGTCTTGGGACATGGTTTAACGACAAGCGACAAGAATCGTAAGTCATTGAGTTCTACGAGATCCAAAATATTCTAGAAGGAGCCAATACAACGATTAAATTTATTCACAAAGTCCCTTAATCGAAAATGGGTAGTAGGGTCAAAACGACATGAAGCACGAGGCAATTGCGTACGCGACTTCTCTCGAGGCGGTGCGGTGGAGCGTAGCGGTTAGGAGCGTGCTGGAATCCTTGCTGGAACCACCCATCGCTGTAGTATGTGATGTCCGACCTCGGTCCCAACTGCTGCCTGCATGTCATTTTGACCCGACTATATGAGGTTCTTCGTGTATTCCAACAAGAAGCCATCGGGTCACGCTGACACACGACCGATACAAATGGAAACCTTGTTATCGCAATTTCCCACTGAATGGAAGATAAGGAAAAACGAAGTCGGACAGGTAGTCGCAACATGCGGACGTTATCACTACGATACGTATCTCTCTAAGAAACGTTCAAACATCGCGAACACCATAAGATCCTCCTCTCTAGAGAGAACAGTTTTTTTTGGGATTTTTCGAAGAGTTCTCTCGTTATTCATTAAAGGCGTCACTCCACAAATCTGAGGTGGCACGGATTCCAGGTGGAGTATTCGTATACGGGATAGTAGATTATGAAGAGGTGGTGATTCCGTCCATTTCTTCCTAATTGCAGTAAAAAACGGCTCGGAAGATACGGCTTCGGGCGTTCTGGCGCATTATTTCCTACAAGGAGTTCGAGTGGAGCGCGCCAGCCTTGTGCACGCGCCGCATCTTCCGAGCCGTTCTTCTACGGCAATTAGGAAGAAATGGACGGAATCACCCCCCTCTCCATAATGTACTATCCCATATACGAATACTCCACCTGAAATCCGTACCACCTCACATTCGTGGGGTGATGTTTTTAAAAAATAAAGTAACGTTAAGGTGACGTTCAAAATGATGGTATATCAGTTAATACGACAACGCCGAAACGTTGGAAATAATAAAAAATGTTACTAGTCTTGGCGATTGCTTGACATTGTCAATCTACTCTCATACTACAATACACTCAGGCAATACTTCCAAATCGAAATTCTTTGTTTGTTCCTGTTGAGCTTCAAAACTGAACGAAATCAAAAGAGCAAGACAGAATGCAAAACTTGCTGAATTGTTGTTAAAAACGTAACCTTGGGAGTTAAATGCAAAAAACTATTACCGAAAAGCGCCGCTACTTCAGATAGAACATCATAAAAAAAAAAGTAGTTAAAGCATTGGTAGGTCATCATAACAAACAACATTACGGAAATGCAGTTAAAAACAGGAAATGAATGAAATTTAAGTGATGTGACGTAAAATCGATATGCGATAGTGTTCCTGTAGTCTTGAAACTAAAGTATCCTATTTAAAATAACGAAAACATAACTGAAAAAGTGGTTTTGACGAATTTGTGCTAAGACACGGGAAAAATGAAATTCGTGCGAACTACATAATAGTTTCAGCGAAGAAGATACATTCCGTTGTGAATTTTATGTTAAGGTTTGTCTTTTCTATTTCAACAACTGTTTCTTTGGATTTTTATAAGTGGCTAAAAAAAAATTCCTATGTATCAATTACTGAGTAGTAGTAAGAAATAAATTCAGCTTATCAATTCGGTTTTCAGTGATTTTTTTCAGAAGGCAAAACGGAAGTCTTCCCTACAAAAAATGTGTACAGATTATCGTAAAGTACAACATCTTGCGCTGCAAAGTTGCAAAATGTTTTGTTATTCGGCGTAAGGCGTTTTTAGTTAAGTATTAGACGGCTTAACAATATTATTAGCCTTATTATCAGTACGAACAGTTTTGCTTACGTCAACAAGTTTCGACGTACGCACCAGCCTCTGTTAAGAGATGTATGTTTTCAGCGGTTCATTGTACCTAATTGAAGTTGTTCCTACTACTTGATAGCTTTGTAAACAAAAACTCCACACACAACAACTTGTTTCTCGTCCACTGGCAAAATCTCGGCGAATCGGAGGAAAAAAAACCTCTGTTCTTCAAAAAGAAACACCTAAAAAGTCAATATTTGATAGTAGTGTTAAATATTTCAATAGTCAGGATAATATCTAAATCTAGAACAAAAATAGAATAAACAGATAAATAGTAGAAGAATGTCCCTATGTGTAGGTTTCGAGTGGAAAAGGACGAAGAACATAAGATACTAAATCTATGGTAAGGTAGGTGTTAGCGAATGTTTTACCGCGTACGTCGTGTGCTTATCTGCTGTGTTTACGAATTGAATGCATATTTAGTTAATATGACTGGGTTTCTTTCTGATTAATTTCGTTTGGTAAGCTTCGAAAAACTGAACATATGGCGAGGGCACGTCGGGAACTCGAAGCCTAGGACTCTGTATGAGAGCACAGTAAACACACTCATAATTTGTTTATCGCGACAAAGTTCTCGATATTTCCTCAATTTTGCATCATAGTTACGGCAGGACTAGGGAAACGTCGGCAGAATATTTAACTATAAATAATAAAAATTCGAAAATAAATGCTATAAATAACGAAAATTCAGCAACACTTTAAATTTTTTGTCAGCGACGATTAGGTGACTAAATAATGAAAGTATTAAAGTAGATATGGAACGATTGTTTTCAATGAATACTAAAAAACGTCGCAGAGAAAACACGATTCGAAATGTTTCAGATTCCAGCTACGGGCAAGAACGCAGTTACAAAGATACCGATACAGCGGAGTTTCAGTTTTACGGACCTTTAAGATTAACTAATAATAGAGATATGAAATAGATATCATATTCACCTAAAGTCCTGACTTCTTTAAAGTAACTGAAAAAATCTACGGTTCAACTCTCGTCCGTACTTCTCTTCAATGCTTTGGTTCAACTACCACAAAGCTATCGATTGAGATCATGAAAGATGGAAGTCTAAGAGAGTCTCTCGTCCGTGCTTCTCTTCAAAATAATGTTTCAACTCAAATTTTCAATGAATATAGTCAAAGATGAGAATTTGAGCGCTCACATTAATAGTAACAGTACAATATCGTTTTTCATCTACAAAAAACGAATGGTTCAAGATCATAGGTGCGATAGGGGGGAGCCGGCCCCTCTTCAGGTGAAACGGGTCTAGCTCGTGGGGGTTGCTCAAGTGATGAGGATCTCTTCGTCGCCCAAAAGTGAAAGGGGTCCCTTCCTCTACTGTCGAAAAGTAAAGAGGTCCCTTTGTCAATCATCCAAAAGTGAAGGGGGTCGGAACATCCTCTCCGGCTATCGCATTTATGTTCAAGACAACTTTCTCAGTCAATTTGTGGAGAGATTGCTAGCAAATGACTGGCATCTAACTGTTACTATATTTCCTACGTGGAACCAATTGTCGAAAAGTCACGACGAAAGCTTTAAGAAGCTCCTGCTATGCGACTTGGTTGAAACGAAGAGAAAAAGGAGTGAAATTGAAAGTTAGAACTCATTAGCGCTGAGTTTGCAATGGAAGAAAAACGTAACAAAAATGTCAAGCAACAATTAGCGTACTCAAACGTAGAACCTATCTTCAGTGAAGCGCTAAGTGATACTTACTTTTTATTGACACTCAAGTACAAAGGTAATTGGAGTTAGGCAGCTCAATTTCCTCAACTTTTTTTTTCTCCAACTCTCGATTTCGAGCGATCGCCGATTTCACTCGGGATTTGTTTTGCCTACTACTTTTACGAAAACAGTGTTCAGACTTAAATTTTATAAAATGTTAGTGGCATATTGGTATTCTACATCTGGAATTACCTCCTAAAAAAGACTTAACGAAGTGAACATCGGCTCCAACCTACTGGTCCCACCAACACTGCCTCAGCACCGACACCGATACTTCAGTTCCATGGGCGACAAGGAATGTCAGTTCTCGCTTTCTGCCCCTTATTCTCTTTCCGATGGCCCTACGTGGTGCAAGATGTATGTCACTTTCAGGATGCGTGGAAATATGAAGTATTATTAACGGATTTTGGGTAAAATGCAGTTGGGCGGGTCACTCAGTGGCGCCCTTATTTCTCGAAATAAATAATTGAATCAATCGGAGAGCCTAAGACCTAAACATTAGTCACAGAGGATCTATGACATGTGAGCTAAAGTTACTAAGGGAAGAAAGTTAGTTAGAGCGTTGAGAAATAATAGCGCCACTAAGTGCCTCCATAGCAACATGTTCCCTCAGATTTTTACAAGGAAAATAGGTAAGAGAAGAATGGATTTGTTGAATTGAATACATGATTCAACGAGAATAGGACCAGAAATGGATGAATTGCAGAAAATATGAGCACTACTGACAGGTAAGAGACTATTTATACAAACCGTAGAAGTGTAATTCTACATTATATTTATAGAACTCATAGAAGCTACTTGTGTAATTCACATGACCACATAGAAATAGGTTTCAGCGTAAAAATGTCGCTGATTTAAAACCTTGCCGGAAAAGAAAACAGAAATGGATAATCGATAAAGGTGAGAATGAGATTCTCGCAAGATCACGTAGCAGAAAAAAGAAAACATCAAAAAATAAAACAAGAAAAAATAAGAAGAATAAAAAGAAAGGACGATCGAGGACTAACCTTTCTGATAGCGCATCTTTCTGAATTTTAGTTTCGGAGACTCAGTTGCGTACAACATTTATTGCGGCATAATTAAATTATTGAAGATTTCTGAAAGCAAGTACATAGAAGCAATTAGTGAAGGACACATGAATCTACAGTATAATAACGCAGCGGTCACTAATACGAAAAATATTTGAACGATAGAACGTAACGTAATAGAGAATGGAATATTCCAATCCATCGAAAAAAAAACACACACACATGCATATTTTCCAAACGAAAACCTATCCATGGATCTGCAATAAGTCAGCGAAACGCACAACCGAGACTGACCGCGAAATTTAAAAATCCGAGCATTTGATTTTGCGGGGAACTTCGCAAAAACACAACTAATTCAAAGATCTTTGAAGGGGGGATGGGTCTGAAGAAAACTCCAACAGGTCCACGATCGTAACGATACTTCTCCAAATCCAGCTGCTCGACGGCTCGGTGTCGGTACAAGGAACCCCTTCTCGTATAACTGCATTCTGGACAACGAAGATCGATCACGTTTGAAATTTTTTGCGTGGTGGCGCCGATTCTCCCTCGCGCATGCTCTCAACTCGTCCCCGCCATATGGTTCTGGCAATACCGTGGATTTTTTCAACAATCTACACGAACATTATACTTGGGTCAAAACGACATGAAGCACGGACCGTTGCGCACTCGGAAGCCGCGCTCGGAAGCGGTGCGGTGGAGACAACGGTTGGAACCGAGGTGGGACCGTGGCGAACTGCAGAGGTGTGTGGCGGTAGCGTGGATCCTTACACGATCCCAACCGCTACGCTCCACCGCTCCGCTTTGAGCGCAGCCACTTGCGCAAATGTCCGTGTTTCATGTCGTTTTGACCCGACTATCTATCGATATCGAGTGAGCTTAGCCAAAGCTACCGTATCTTCAGAGCTGCTTCTTCCATCAATACGCCAAGAAAGGTCATGCGTTGTCGGGATAACGGTTGTCACCCCTTGTCATATGAACGAAGCTTTCAGTAATTTGGTAGAATGTTCGAAACGCTGGGTTCCATTCTCCCCTCCCCTCTCCCGAGTAGGCTAGGTTGACTGGGATTTTCCAGATTCAAGTGAGATCTCTTTCGTACTCGCGTAAGTAGTTCAGTATTCAGACTTTACACCCCACGAATCTGAAGTGGTACGGATTTCAGCTGGAGTATTCGTATAAGGAATCGTAGATTATGGAGAGAAGTGTGATTCTTCCTAATTGCCGTAAAGAACGGCCCAGAAGATGCGGCGCGTGTACAAGGCTGGCGCGCTCCTATCGAACTCCTTGTAGAAAAAAGTGCGCCGGAACGCTCGAAGCCGCATCTTTCGGACCGTTTTTTACGGCAACTAGGAAGAAATAGGCGGAATCACCCTTCTCTCTATAATCTACTATCCCGTATACGAATACTCCACCTGAAATCTGCACCACCTCAGATTCATGGGGTGATGCCTTTAAACGACGTCCCCGAAATTTTCGTAGATCTGGCACGGATTTCAAGTGGAGTATTCGTATACGGGATCGTAGATTATGGAGAGAAAGATGATTGCGTTCATTTCTTCCTAATCGCCGTGAAAAACTGCCCGGAAAATACGGCTTCGAGCGTTCCGGCGCGACACTTCCTACCACGAGTTCGATAATTAAGGATAGTTCTAAAAAAAAGACTCTAACCGATCACAAAGGGGGTTCCATTTGTTTCGTCATCCATCTACTTGCTTTTTTTTTCTTTTTTTTTCCTTTTTTTCACCAGCGAAACAACTTTGTAGCGGACCTTACTCGAAAACATGTAACTAAGGAATGCCTCACAAAAAAAAAATTGTTTAAGAACTAGTTACTGAACCCTAAGAACTTCTTTCCCTTCAGCTTTTGCTCTCATCCGAGAAATCAATATAAGAAAATACGCTTACAAAACATAAAAACTCTAGAAATAAAAGGTGAATGCGATCTTGCGATCTTCAGGTCTAGCGCATGGTTCTCGCTACCTTTCCAACAAGAGCGCTCCAATTAGCAACGCCGCAGCCTATTAAAATTTGTGATGGAGCTACATAACTAATTGTATGTGGGCCCATGGGAAAAATGTTTTTTTTTGTGGTGGGGGGACTGATTTAGTTATTTACTTCCAGAAATAAGCGCACCACTGAGTGTCCCAGCTTCCTCCCAACTACATTTTAGCCGGATCCATCACAGAATCCTCGACAACTATGAATTACCAACAATGCACATGGCTATACCGCTATCACTCTTCTGTCCTCACCAGAAAGTGAGTCGAGTGATAGAAGTCTAAAACGTTAAAAGAGTTAAAAGATAATAAAGTTAAAGATAATAAACATGAGTAAACAGCAACATTTGGAATTCAGGATGATCACGTAAAAAAGAAAAGAAAGAGAAAAGGCTAACAAAAAAAAAAAGAAGTAAAAGTAGTCAATCAGATCAAGCCAAGCAGCTGCTATTATACAAATGTCTGAGTGTGATGAAGACATCGGAAGAAGTCTGGCTCTCGTCCAGCTACCTCACCCCAACACTGGAGCTCCTAGCAACCGGGCGATCACCGGCTTTAACTCTCTCTCCCCTTCCTATCGCCTCACACCTCACTCCTCAACATCTAGTACCCATATAAAAATGATAAAGTCACTGGCGTATCAATCTACTTGGGATGCGTCAACGCGCTTTACTGCAATTCGAGATCGTTGAGGCTTCCTGGAATGCGTGTTGCCTGCGTGTGACTTGTGGGGCCAGCCAATGAACAAGTCAGTGTTTTTTGTCCTCTCAGATTGGTCTAGTACAAATTTATCGACCTTGGAGGGATGAACCTGGTTGGCACTAGGGCGGTTCCGAACTGGTGTTGTCACCTGTCACCTACCGTAACCCGCGAGTCAAAAGCCGATAGTTTAAGGCATCACCCCACGAATCTGAGGTGGTGCAGATTTCAGGTGGAGTATTGGTACACGGGATGGGAGACTACGGAGAGGGAGGTGATTCCGTCCATTTCTTGCTAATTGCCGTAAAAAACGGCCCGGAAGAGGCGGCGCCGCACAAGACTGGCGCACCCAATCGAACCTCTTGTACAAAATGGTGCGCCAAAACGAATGAAGCCGTATCTTCCGAGCCGTTTTTACAATAAATAAAAAGGACGGAACCCCCCTCTCCGTAGTCACCCATCCTGTATACGAATACTCCACCTGAAATCTGCACCACCTCAGATTCGTGGGGTGATGCCTTTAAACTACTCAACGGTATCTCAACTTTTATTACATAGGTGCACTCTATAAATCCTTTAGGTGTCTGTATTTTCATTACCCAAAAACTTAAACTGTTCAATTACTCTTGTATTTAGCCGGACGATTCGGAATTCTAGACTTGAATAAGACTAGGAAACCATTGAGACTCCTTTGCTATCTTTTCTCAGTTTCCAGTCGCTTTATGCTCGCGATGACTTCCTCGAAAAGAGGTAATTTTAAAGTTTATTGATTGCAAGCAAATCTTATATGCAATTATTTACGAAGTGTTTGTTGGTTTTCCAACAAGCGATACAATATGTACAATCTAGTAAACACTAAACAATACAAAACTTTCAATGTTATCATAGATTAAAAGTCAAAATCGCTATTCACGATAAGCTCGCGACCATCACTTGCTCAACAATACTCCCTCAGCCAAGAGATCACATGAAACCTGTTATAAAAACAATAAAGGTAGCGAAAAGGAGTGCAGAGGATACCAACTGAGAATTGTCAACGTTAAATTTGCAGTACGAAAATAAACCCATACATAAGTAACATTTCAAAAAAGTCACCGAGAACCCTGGCACAATAACGGATAGGCCATATGCATTAAAACGACACGTTCTAAACAACTACACAACACTACATCTGTGCTTGTCATTCCAGTTACTACTGAACTGAAATTTCCAAGACTTCGTTATGTTACTAAGTATTAGAGCCAGGATTAGCTATAGAACCCGGATTATGTCCAATCCCCACAGATCCCACTGGGCCCACAGATACCGGGCCTCCAACTGATCCTGGCATATAGCCAACTGACGCCGGCATTCCAGCAACATTTGCTGATGACACTCTGCAAGTTTCGATACTTAATCTTATAGACTGAAAAATTTCCCAATGAAAAATTCAAAAATTTAATTCATACTTATCAAGACATTGCCGAATCGCCGGCCATAGTGGGCATTCGCCTGTTCTCGCGGCTTCCTGTGAACATGCCATTAGTACTGACGACATCGCCTCGTCTTCCGTACCGTATTGCTTGACAGCATTCCTATAAATTTCTAGATAATTTCTTTCCTGGAAAAACATTAGAATCCCAAGAACAATCAGAAGATTTCATGCTTTACAACCTTTTAAATTCGCCACTCTTAAACTATTCCTACTCAAAAACACAGTCCAAGTGTGAAATGTAGTATTCATAGGAACAACGTAATCCCAAGTCGCTTTTGCAAATATGAATAAGGAAGAATTGTGGATAGTAGCGATCCCCAAAGAATAGAGATTCGAACATCAAAAACTGAACTAAACGCTCAAAATACATGACGGAAAGATATAAAAGTAAGCGTCGTAATCTCCGCGTACGAAAATTTCAACGAATTGCACGGTACCGAACTATTGTTTCAAATGACAAAATTACAGCTGATTCACTGTTTTTCTTTTTCTCAAAATTCATGTATGCAGATTTGAGCATTTTTCTAAATAGTGAAAGGAAAGCTTTTCATTAATGTAACATTCTATTCCGTTTCTAATCTTTTTTTTGTTGTTATTTTTGAAACCAAACTGTTACAAGGGTAGGTTTCCTTGCTTATGGATGTCTACTCTGATGTTTTTCGAAACTTTACACAAACGATTTCATCTGCACAGTTCGTAGTAAGCGCATAAAGCTCATAGCTGTAGTTCACAACAGTAACGCTGAAACGAGTATGTGGACCCGGATCGAAGCACACAGCAACGGTTTCTTTTCAAATCAAAGCGCTTAATTTATATGCAAACACTGCAGTCGTGACTCTACGAGAGATACTTACGTTTGCATATTGTAAATGAGTCGAAGCAAATGTTTCTCCGTGCTCCTTGGTGATGTGGTCCGACTTGGGCGGAAATAAATCTGAAATTAGTGTCAACTTTTGAAATTCTATTTCATTCACTTGCTCACTACAGTACTCATTACACCAACCAGTAACAAAACGATGACATTATTAGCGTCAAAAACAGTTCCAGTCTGATATCGTCGAACACTTGTGTTTGTTTGATCCTTTTTCTGGCAAACCAGTTGAATCGACGCATTCCAGTACGTCGTGGGTGATGGATCCTGAACAAAGCATGCAACTTGCATGGTACCTCTACGTTTCTACAAAAAGTATTCAATGCTTACCATTTGAGCGTTCATAATCTGAGCAATATCAGAAATGGCACCGTTTACAACAATTCGACACAGATTAATGAACGAGAACACAGCCAGTTCGTTGTTTAAACGGCTGACCACCTGCTCAAAGTATCGCTCCAGGATCGCCACATCATTCGGAGGAGGAGAACTTTTGCCTAAAGCAATTTTTCTCAACTGGTTAAAGTTCACTTGTCCATCATCAACTGGTTTTAAACTTAGATTATATCATAAATTATCATTAATCATGAATAGGGAAGCAGCAGATAACACTCACCGTATTCCACGTTTAATTTTAGACATAAGGTATGAGGTTCCAGATGGAAGTTGAACGAAACAAGCCCGCCAATCTGCTGAGGAGTTTGTGGAGCAGATGTGTCATTACGTTGCGCAGGTGGAGGAACAACTACCGGTACCGTGACTCGCACCTACATCGACTACGGTTACCTCCGAACAAGAATTCGCAACAGCGTGGGTTAAACTCACGTAATCTAGTCCAGATCTCATGTCATTGAATGGTATTCGTCCACCGGTTTGATGTCGCATATGGGCTTCAAAGGCCAATGTCAATTTTCGGATGAAGCACAACGAGTTCAAGTAATCATCCAGAGGAGCATGAAGAAGGTTAGAACCAGCTGGAAACCGTCCGATTATTCCGGTGGGATGAACTTGCGCATACACAATGTTAACTCACGAGATTTGGTAAACAAAAATGCTCGACGCAGCGTGTCATGGTCGATGACAACGGGAGCCGATGAGGTCTCAAGCTCTGCTCCAATACCAAACGTTGCAGGAGATACTACAGACGCATCTGATGTTGGTGGTACTGAGAGTGAGGCAGACAATGAGATTCCGGCTGGAGACGCATCCATCATCTTAAATACAGAAAATGTTAGGTTTGACAGATCAACGACACTACTTTAAAAAGAGTTATTGATCATAACACATAAAAACTGAATACGAGAACAAATATGTCCATTTCGTTCAAATTTTCCGGTAATCCTTTCCCCTACGGTATTTGTATGAAACTCTCTCTCTCTCTCTCTCTCTCTCTCTCTCTCTGCCCACCCAAAGGAAAAGGGGTGTTGAAAAGTGATCACAACTTCCAAAGTTACTAATTCGTATACATGAATGGAGAAGTGCAGTTGAGACAGACAAATCCTTATATCAATTTCTAAACTCATAGGAATGTAATTAATGGCCAATATAAATTAGAAAAGGGGAAATCTTCGTGTTAATTCCACCAACAAATCTTTTCCCCCAAATCTTATAGTATCTTGCTCTCACGGGAACAAGTGTTTTTTTTTTTAAAATCAAACACAACGTGGTGATAATTAGGAAATGAGAAAAAGACTTGAAAAAGTGAATGAAATTCTTCAAAAAAAATCAGTGACAGACTCACGTTAGGCGGAAGGGAAGCTGGCTGCGCAGGAGAGCTCGTCCGAGGTACACGTGACTCATTTTCTTTGCAAGATTTTGAAGTTCCACTAAAAAAATAGTATTGTCAATACGCTCCAAAAAATTGGAGGACTGATCAAGTAATTAAAAATGTCAATCACATGCACTTTCAGATATTGAGCAGGTATAAGTGAGGAAGAGGAAACGAATAAAAAATAGACTGTTTTAGTCCAAACAATAGAATGACAACCTTGGAATACAAAAATATGGATGTGAAGAAACTCACTTTGACAAAAGATGAAAAAATTGATGCAATCCTGCACATCGAGGCTTGTCGCGAGAGCTATCTCTAATAGCTACACTATCTCCGGACAGCATGATGAACTCCAAATGGATGTGCCCGTAGGTTAAACGCAATGTCACCTCATTTATCGGCATCAGGTGAAACTGAAGTAAAACTTAATAATGCAGAGTTAAAAACTTCATGACAACAACACACCTTTAGTATAAGTGGATATGGTATGTCAACATTGAATAATTGAGCTAGCACTTTACACGACTGAAAACGTATTCGACTGAAGAACGACAACGATTGCAGTGGCTCGCTGGTCGTCACCAAGTAGTGAACGAGTTCCGTCAGATCGGACTTCGCATTGAACCTTGAAATCTTGGCGTTTACAAGAATAAGAAGACAAAAGAGTTTTAGTTACGTGGGAAAAAAAACACACTTCTCTTTCAATATCGTAGCCATCATGCAGTGAGCATTCCACCGAGTCGTTTCGTGCAAATTCACCTCAATGGAATCATAAATAGAGATGGGGAGGGTCTGGAAATTTTATCCCTGAGAATTTCAAGGACTCCCCCTGAAAAAGAAGAAAAAAACAAAGCGACAACAGACCTGGCCGAAATTCAAATTAAACCGATCGTTGCTTGTATTGCGAGGGCGGAATGACACAATCAGTTGCTGATCGCGCTCACGACCGTAAGCGATTACCAACTTATGGAAGGTGTAAGCTTGGACCTAGAAGTACGAAATAGTGAAAACCGCACGAAACCCTTCACGAATATTTAAAAAGAGAGGACTTACACTACATAGCTTGTTATAATGCGCATCATACGCCTTGGCAAATCTATTAACGGTGTCATAGATGTGGGAATAACGGGTTAATCGCTCGATGATTGAAGTAGCAATTGTATCTACAGGACCGCCAACAGATATACCCGTCTGCTCGTGCACCCATACTCCTGTCTGCAATTTCAAAAACTCCCAGTAAAGATCATAAGCGACGTCCTAGGAGACAGAATAAAATTAGCTTGATATAAGAGAAAGCTGATAAAGAAATGAAATGAGATTTACTGAGACATCTGATTACGGCAGAATTAGATCAAAAACTTCGTCTTATTCCAAAAGCACCATTCTAACAAAGTTTGTTTGAAGCTGAAGCTTTCAGACAAAAAAGGCTACGTGATACGAACGATAACGACGTCCACGACGAAATGATAGAAATATACAAGAACACCAACAATCAATATACTCCCATGGAAAAAAATAACTAATGGTTTTTGTTTGGTTACTTATTTAAAAAAGAAGTTCAGGACCATTTGCTGCACGATATCATAAAAAGAAAACCGCTAAATACGGTTATGCCGATATTTGACACGCTTAAAATGTAATAGATCTAAATACAGTTTGGTATTTAGATCTATTACATTTTAAGGCATAAAACTTATCATGCAGAATAATCCATGTAAATGAATTTTTGTTTAATAAACGGTGTCACAGCAAAGCCAATGACGTGAAAAAACTCAAACCCGTGAAACAAAGAAGAATTGGATCCAGAAAGTAAGTTTGGTACACTTAACACACTAGTAAAACAAAAAAGATTCACCTTGCGCCCTTTTTTATAGGGACTGAGATCACGAACTAGTGGTATGTTCACCATACAACACTCTAGAGGCCAAATCACTCTCGCTCTGCTATCTAGACGTAGACAACAACGAGCCATATTCCGAAGAAATGCTGCACAGCGCACATCCACCACTGCTGACACACTGAAACAAACAATAAACACATTATCCTAACTAAAGGATGTCATTCATCCAAAGCAAATAACCAACTCTCGGCAAAGAAAAAGCAGAAGAAAAGAAGCGTACTCAGTTATGTGCAAAATGAGGCCGCCGACATGTGGTTCCTCCTCGACACTACGATAACCAATTCGTTTCTTATCCAGCTCTTCACAAACTCGCATGAACGATATCCGATCATCTACAGCAGCTACGGCGGTAGTTAATTGTCTCACCATCGATGGTTCCAACCGATTATGCTAGAAAATTAGTAATAAAAAGTAAAATAGCTATGTATTGCAAAAGTTTAGGTGAAAAGGACAACGATATTCACTTAATAGAACTTTCTACACATTCGTTAAGACTATTCACAGTGTTTTTTCCAGGAAAGGAAGCTTACAAAACATCCTATCTGAACTGTCAAACAACATCTTCATTAAAAAGACTAAGGAGAGAATGCACCGAACACATGTCCAATCAGGAAGTGCAACAAAGAAGGTTGTATTGGTTATCATATGTGTTAGCATGAATATTTTTGACAATAGAAAAATTAAGACGAACCAAAATCTAACAAAGTTAAAAAAACAACAAAAAAAATCGTTGGAAAACACGAAAACAACAAAAACTACCTTAATATTTTGTGTCCAAACATCATCATTCTCAGATCGACCGAATACCTTTGCTTCGATGTCCACAACACCATCAATGGGAGCGGAAATAAGTTTTTTCTCCTAAACAAACAGTAAGTTCAGATAGAATCAGCCAAATATAAAACATGTCTTTGAATTAACCAATAGAAAATCAGCAATCAAACAAAATGAAAGTTTCACCTTATTCAGCTCCATCATTTGCACTTTGTCATCGAGTGTACACAAAAGATACAAGCTCATTTTGACGGTGAGATTTTCATTGGAAATGAAAGTAACAACCTAAAAAATTGTTCACATATTGCAGAAAGTGAAAAAAAAAATCAAATACTTAATCTATGGAGAAAATCAAATACCAGATAAAAATGCTCTTCTTTGATGAATTGTAAACAAATACGATCAGTTGGGAGAGAATGCACCTGGAACGAATGTATAAAGAAAAAAATAAATAAAAAGAAAGGGAAATGGGATGCTTGAAGATCTAAATCAGCACTAAAGATAAGAAGGTTGACCTCACCTTTTTGAAGAACGGAGCCATCTGATTTTCGTTAATGATTCGTACTTGAAGTGTTGCAACAGAGCGTCGATATCGTTCAATCATTAACAATATTCTAGAGAAAAGTAAACATATTTTAATCCACATATCTGTCGAATGGAAAATCAGGTAGGTCTAACACGCTTGATGAACTAACTTCAAACGGTCAATTCGTTTTCTTAATAAATCTATGGACTGTCCGTCATAAAGGGATGACTCGAGTTCTTTTAGCTCCGCAGCAGAACCAGGAAGGAACTCTGAATATGAAAAATTGTGCTTGAAAAGACTCAGAAACGTGTTGGAAATTTTCGAAGAAACACTGCAGAGCGAATAATACTTTCATTTGGATACTGGTTACGTAGAAAAGTCATAAAATAAATTTGTAAATAGGAGAAAACAAATTTGAGGATGTTTTCAAACTGCAGAATTAGAAGTAAACAAGTAAGACAAGTAGAAAGAAAGTCAAAAATCGTACAGGTCGGAGCTGTCTGAGAAATACCCAAGCAGTTATTCACTGCAAAGAAAAGACTTAATTTTGATGAAAAGAAATTACCTTAAAGTCCCAGTAGCGGACTTAAACATGAGAAGAAATGTAGGAGGTGGGGAAGGGGGAATCAGTGAAATACCATGAGTGACAATTATACAACAAACATAAATATAAACATGAAATAAAAAACCTATGGCGTCCAAACTGCATAAAACTCGTCCGCTGAACATATTCACCGAAATAACCACACATTCTTCTCGTGTGTCAACGCTATCCCTGAGAAGTGGCAACCAGAGACATGGTGCAGCAGCACCTGAATTTATTAGCATCATAAAAAATATGCAAGGTAAAGCAAAAATCTGTTGAATACCGGCATAAAGGACTATTGATAGCGGTTTAGCAGCTTTTAAACGTTTTCTTATACGTAGTAATCGTTCACGACACCGAACCACTAAGGTTTCCGACAAAAGACGATCGATCGACAACCGTCTAGAAATAAAAATGTTTTCGTGAGTTCAACTATACAAACTACAAGGTATTTTGTTTTCGTACCCTGTTCTGTCGTCCAGCTGACCGAGATCAGGTGCAATAGGATGATGCCGTACTTTTAATGTAGTATCATCTCCTTCATCACCGTAGATTGTGACCCGATATTGGGGAACGAGACTAAACAAACAAAACTTACACAAAAGAATAAAAAATAGCGATGTTTGATAAGAAAATTGCGCGAAAGTGGTGACCAAGTAATTGTCGAAAATAAGCGAACATAGCAGTTGCGTCCTTACCGGATGTGATTTCCTATCCCTTTCTTAGTGATCCGCTGAACCCAATATCCGATGGACAGAACACGCTCTTTTGGGTCATACCTTTCTATTACGATCTTGTTCCTACAAACAATCATTTCGTCTCCAAATATTCTTGATAAATAATGTGATAAGCAAAAACAAACCTTAAGCGCCCAGCAGCTAGCTGTGAAGCTTGGCAAAAAAGAACGTCAAGTTGCAACGATTGCGCGAACAAATGTAAGAAATTGTATACCTCATTTATGGGCTAAAAGAAAAAAATGATTAGACACCAATAAATTGAACAAGAGAAAAAATAAAGAAAATTCAGAAACATCCTAACATTTTTCGTTACATCCATTCGGGATTGCAGTACGTTGTGCAACATATGCAGTTGCAATGGATGGACTAACTGAGCTCCATAGCCGATTTCATAGTCTTCCACTAACATCTTGATATTCAATAGTGTCCATGGGGTCTGCTCGCGTTCACCCAACACCGTTAAATTCACTTCAAATTCTCCAGGAACAGTAAGGATAAGCTGCAAAGAAACAGTTCGCAAGGCAGTGTGTGTTTTCCAGTGCATGCTCCTTGCAACTTTTTATTTCACTATTAACGTGGGAGAAAAAAAAACGCAGTAATATCTAAAGAGTGTCATTTAAAGCAAACAATGGAACAAAAAGTTACAGTTCGAAAAATAAAAGAGATTTTCGTTTTTCTGGATTGACGTGCAAAAACTAAACCGCAAAACTATGTAAATTCTCACAACAAAAGACTTGTAGAGGTAATCTTTCATATGTTCCCAGAGGAAAAAAAAACTAAAAAAAGACTTGGGAAATCTACTACACATACCATTCCATTCTTAATCACAATCCCTTTTATACGTGGAGACAGCGTGGAGGCAATTTTCGATATGCGATATTGAAGAACCTGAAGTTGAAATGTAAGGGGATTAAGCCAAGATAACGAACTAAAAAGCCAACAATAAACGAACATGAGTGCATCTAAGAGATGGATTCAAAAGCTAAACAAAGAGAAGATCCTCGATTACCTGGTTAAGTCGCAACAAAACGTTTGCTTCATCAACGGGTGATATTTTTGGTTTCAAAGTAAAACGCTCTTGAATAATTGTGGGAAGATGAAGATAAGTGCCCTGAAAACCTGATTTGTATACTATAAATCAATGCCTTGAAACCATGAAAAAAGGTAATAAGCGGATACAAATTGAATTAGAATGAGCGGAAATATAATAGCAAAGGAAATAAGAGGCACCTGTGTAAGCACGTCTACGGCAGCAGTGACTTGAAAAGCAGGAAGCCGAGCCACAACAAGTTCTTCACGGGAGATCGTTACCAAACGATCCGCAGTTTCGATGAAATATTGTGATTGTTGATCAAGGAGATAACATATCGCCTTAACAAAAGGTACAACATTACAGTCAAAGACAATTCTTTGAACAGCGCGAAAAGAAAAATAAAGCAGTGAAGAACTGATGAAGGATACAAAACTGAACTGACCGCACATGACTCGAATTTCTTCGATGATTTCACCCATTTAACCACGGCCAACAATTTAACAAATAACATGCGAGTAGAATGTGCAAACTGAACCAGACTGATTTTTCTGTCTCCATCCAACTTCTTCGGTAGACTAAACAGAAAAGATCATTAAGAAAACAAAAAGAAGGGAAAGAAAATAAGCATTCACGTACAGCTCAGAAAGCACAGTGATTTCATGATAGATCTGCTGAATAGCAAAATCGAGCAAGTAGTTCAGACTTATTGTGGGAGGACCGCACTTATCTGGAACAACTGGAAGTGCTGGTTTTGTGTGATCCCCATCGTCCATTGGGACAATGAGAGAATCTGTAAGCAAATACTACTTAATACTCTAGCAGAACAAAAATATCAAGATAGCAACAAATCCACCAATAACATTTCAACGTAATAAACGAAGCTAGAAGAACACACAAAGACAATGTTCCAGTAATAAAGTACTGTGACAGTCTCTGTCGTTCAGAGAAAAGAAAAAATGGCTATGAAAAAAAGAAAAATAAATAAAATGTAACGAAATGCAAGGAAATCAAGAAAAGAAACACAAAAACTAGGGAAAACATCAAATATAAGCTGCGAGAAGTCTTATATTACCACCACGACCATAACTTCTAGGAAATATTCAACAAGTTCCCCGCGTTGCGTTCCAGACTAGGATGAAAAAAACCAACCAAAGCAACGCAACTGCTGCACTGCATCGTGACGTTAGGCGAAATGTAGCCTGTGTAGCCACGACCAGTGTTTATTTGGACGCAGACGTCCACATCGGCTAGGAAGAATTGTTGGAAGGTCACAGATAGTGCTCGGATGCCTTCTTAATGTTGGTGGATGTCATGAGATATTACTGTAGTATTACTGTATCGGAACTAAAATTAAAGGTGTCATTTCCTGAGGAGAGTGATTGTCTATGAAGGTACGACTCTTTCCAATCATGACACATAGCTTGAATTGGGGTTTGATTGTTGTTATACCCCATCGTTGCAGCAGACAAGGTTACTGTGATTCTTCTTGTTTCATTGGAATGCCTCTTGCTTCATAGGAAGAACACCATCTTCAATAAAACTCCGGATTGAAAATGTATGAAAGCTATTCTCTTCCTTAACGTATTTCTCTGAGCGGTTGAATTCCTGAGAATAAAGAATAAGAATGACTTGATGAAGAAAGATGACCTGGATTGTGTTACATGGGTTTCAGGAATTCGTTAATTCTTTCTAGGGGCTGCAAACTTGAGAATAAACCGTAGTTTAGTTATTTTGAATCAATTCAGTAGTTATTTCGAATCAATTAAGTTATAATCGGATCTAAATGACCTGAAGTTTGTTGCAGTTGCAGTTGCGACTGCCGGGTGGATTTAGCGAAGGTCGTAACGCGATCGCTCCATCGCGCCGCCTCGAAAGCAGTCGTGTTCGCAACTGCACTAAGCTTCTGCTTTACCCGACTATAGAATGAACGCAGCCATTTGCTGCGAGGTAAAAATATTAGGATAAACTTTACACGCGTTTGACCTAATCATAGTCGGGTCAAAACGACATAAAGCCCGGACAGTTGCGCAAGCGGCTGCGCTCGAAGTGGCGCGGTGAAGCGTAGCGATTGAGGTCGTGTAAGGATCCTCGCTACCGCCACCCATCCTGCTGTTCCCCATCGTTCTACCTAATTCACAATCAATGTATTTATAATTGGATTCATATTTGCTTGTTCCCATCGATCTTTTCCGGAGAAAATCCATGCAGCGGTCAATATTGATTAATAATATTTTATTTCTCCGTGTTAGTTCGGGCTATGTTGGACTAATGCACTAGTGTGAAATTAGAGCTTTGACCCTAATGCATCGTATTATTCATTCACAAGAATGGTTTTTATGGGAAAAATGTAGTTGGAGGGGGGGGGGGGGGATGGGCACTCAATGGCGTCCTTATTTTTCAACGCTCTAACTTGCTTTTTTCTCTTAGTAACTTTTCCTTGCATGTTATAGATCCTCTAAGACTAATGCTCAAGCCTTAGGGGTGATTTGATGGGCTTAGGGGTTTGATTTGATTATCTACTTCGAGAAATAAGGGCGCCACTGAGTGTCCCCCTGCACCCAATTACATTTTCCCGGTTTTTATATCACAATTTGAAATCATTAATTCAACGAACCAACTGTACTGTGCGCCTGCGTTTATCATTGTTCTACCAAGGCCTTTCCAAAACGCAGTACATTTAGCATCAGAGATGTGAGAGATCGTACGAAAGATTTGTAAACACGTAGGAATAATCGTGTATGGTATTGTATCGACGTATCGATTTCGGATGCGTTCAACTTGGCGGGCGCAACACACTTTCATTTAAAACACGGGAAAGCGAAGATAGAATGTGTGTCAAGCAGAGAAAGCGCGGATGTTGCAGCATACGCGTTGTGCTCACCCAGTTGAACACAATCTACGCTGACAGTATGTGTCATACTAACTAATAGGTGTGCTAGACTGAATAACCGCAATGCCTATTCGATGTGATAGGACAGAAAAAGTACAGTATGGCAAGCGTCAAAACGAAATAAAGCACAGTACAGTTGCGTAAGCGGTTGCGCTTGAATCGGTGCGGTGAAGCGTAGCGGTTGGTATCAAGGGGGGACTATTGCTAGCACTATTCTTCGCTGGAGTTTCCGATGGTCCCACTTCGATTCCAACCGCTTTCTCTACCGCGCCGCTTCGAGCGCAACCGTAACTGGACCGTGATTCATTTTAACCCTTCATTCATTTTAAATTCACCAAATTAATTCAATTTAATTCACCCTTCATCACTCCACGAATCCGAGGTGATACGGATTTCAGGTGGAGTATTCGTATAGGGGACAGTAGATTATGGAGAGGGGGGGGATTCCGTCCATTTCTTCCTAATTGCCGTAAAAAACGGCCCGGAAGATACGGCTTCGGGCGTTCTGCCGCGCTATTTTGTACAAGGAGTTCGTCTGGAGCGCGCCAGCTTTGTGCGGCGCCGCATCTTCCGGGTCGTTTTTTTACGCGAATTAGCAAGAAATGGAAGGAATTACCCACATCTCCATAATCTACGATCCCGTATACGAATACTCCACCTGAAACCCGCACCACCTCAGATTCGTGTGGTGATGCCTTTAACCCCACCAGAAGCACTAAGTTGTCCCATAGGTTCCTCTCTTACTTCTTTCTTACTCTCTTTCTGACATCTTTTTTTCTACAACAACGAAGACGTTCCAATCAACAATATCCATCTATCCATCGATGTAGTAGATTGCTGATTCTTTTGGCCTAGGACTCAGCTTGTTGTGAATGAAAGCGTTGACAGCCGTGCACAGAAACCTGTAGGTCGAGCTAGTGAGACTTTAGACGAGGGAGTCGTGTGAGTTGATGCGTCGCGATTGTCTGGGTAAACATAATTGTTGTGGACTACGTATATCTATGTATCCTCTTCTCTTCCATCAAGAACGCAGTCAGATGTTATTATAGTGGAATTGAAGATCGTTCATCTTACATGGATACAGATAAATCATCCTTCTATTTTTTTCTATCATCGTTTTTTTTTTTCAATTTCCTTCCTAGTGTTTCTGAAATTGCATTATAACCCCTAACACGTGGGACATGTCAAACAAAGTTTAGTCTGTGATTTTGATCCAGATTCCAAAACAACTTCTCCTTCAGTGTAGTTCAATTTTATGGGGTTAATTTTATCATTTGGTTGGTTTTGATTTCCTTCTGTTTTCGTTTGGCTTTATAGATGGTCTGCTCAAAACAACTTATAGTAGGGTCAAAACGTACGCAATTGCGTATGCGGCTTCTCTCGAGGCGCTTCGGTGGAGCGTAGCGTCTAGGACCGCGATGAAACCTTTGCTGGGACCACCCATCGCTGCAGTTTGCGACGGTCCCAACTCGGTTGTAACTGCTGCCTCCACCGCGCCGTTTCGAGCGCGTACGGAAATGCACAGCAACTGCACTCGTGATTCATGTCGTTTTGACCCGAGTATAGAGGATGGTGCAATTGTAGTAGGGTCGAAAAGACATGAAGCTTTGTGCAATTGCGTAAGTGGCTCGGTAAAGCGTAGCGCTCAGGACTGAGGTGGAACAATCACGAACTGTAGCGATGAGTGGTGGTTAAACTTCACCGCGCCGCTTCGAGCGCAGCCACTTACGTAACTGTGCCTTGCTCAATGTCGTTTTCACCTGATTACACCTCGCCTGCGCTCGAGGTTGCGCGGTAGAGCAGAAGGGTGCAGGCAAGAGCCTCGATAGCTCCGTTCATCTCTGCAGTTAGAAAGGAGATGAGCGGAGCTCCACCTTGATTGCAACCGCTAACTCCACTGCATCGCTTTGAACGCTGCCCTCTACACCAGGCTTAAAGTTGACCGATTGTATGTATAGTAGGGTCAAAATGACATGAAGCACAGTGGAGTTACGTAAGCGGCTGCGCTCGAAGCGGCGCGGTGAAACGTAGCGGTGAGAATCGAGGCAAGACCCTCGGTAGCAGCATTCTTCGTTGCAGTTCGCGAAGGTCTCACCTTGATTCAAACCGCTTTCTCCGCCGCTTCGAGTGCAGCCGCTTACGCAACTGCACCGTATCTCACGTCGTTTTGATCCGACTATGTCTTTTGTTGGACTCTATAGTGTCTCAATCGTTGTTCAAAAGAATCCATGAAAAATTGCTTCTTGCAAACTTCTTGCAAAATGGTCTTGAAGATAGGAGTCTGTGATTCACATTTGTTGTTTATCTACTGTCATTTTCCTTCCTTGAATCTTTAGAATCGGGTGAAAATGGTACGTTGGACATTGTACCTGACAGCCAGGTTTAGAAAGAATCCCCTTGTCAGATTCCCTGCCTTTGATATGAATGTTATATGAACAGGATTCTCGAAACTGACAATATTTCCCTTCATATTCGAAAATGTCACAATTGTTTCAGTATTTCCACCTAGTCCAGAAATGTCTTTTGGAAAATTATCGATAGATAAGGTAAATTCTCCAGACTTTTACTTTCAGCTGACTTGCAGTTGAGAACTTTTTTTCAGGTTGACGTCAAAGACAAGAGAGTATTGATTCGCGTAGACTTCAATGTGCCCCAGAAAGGAGGGAAAATTTCCAACAACCAACGTATTGTCGCAGCACTGCCGACAATAAAGGTGAGAATTAATCTATTCTCAAGTCGCTAAATTCCAAGAAAACTTGCGAAGGAATGTGGCGATTACAAGGGAAAATACTTGCTTGATGAAAAAATCAAATAACAGCTCATATTGGCGATTTCCGTATTTCCAAACTTATCCTTCTGAGGGAAGGAAAGTAGTATTTGTGAAATGAGACTGTTCTAGTATTGTCTGGAGCATGGTGCGAAATCTGTGGTTTTGATGTCCCATTTGGGGCGTCCCGATGGCAAAAAGAATCCAAAGTTTACTTTGGCTCCAGTTGCGGAGGAATTGAAGAAAGTTCTTGGGAAGTCCGTTGTTCTTCCATTGCTCAAAAAGATACTCATACATTCAACGACAATCCTTCATATTTAGGGATGTGAAGTTCTTGACAGATTGTGTTGGCCCCCAGGTAGAAGCAGCATGTGCCGATCCCGCTCCAGGCTCTGTTATTCTCTTGGAAAATCTGCGATTTTACGTTGAAGAGGAGGGGAAGTGCACGACAGAAAAAGGTGAAAAGGTGAGCACGTTCCCAGTGGATTCTGACAAAACCTTTGTATTGGCGCTACCAAATTCTCCTAGCTCAAAGCGTCTCCTGAGGCTGTGGAGAAATTCCGAGCATCGCTGACCAAACTCGGTGACATTTACGTAAACGACGCGTTCGGTACAGCCCATCGAGCTCATAGGTAATGAGATCCTTAAATCCTTGTGTATTTCACATTCTATGTGTTTATATTTCATGAAATTTCTAGTCAAATAATTAACGAAGAGCTGAGTTTTTAATGAAAGGCTTTGTGGTATTCATGGCTACAATATTCACTGTGCGATGGCAACGGCCATCAAAAAGGCCAACAAATTACCCGTCGCTTGTTCACGTTCAGGAACAAAAACTTTGCCTGTTATTGTACCGCACAAATTTCTATTAGATCTCAAGCAATTTTGCCTGGAAACAAGAACATGCTTAAAGGCATCACCCCAGGAATCTGAGGTGGTGCAGATTCCAGTTGGAGTATTCTCATAAGGGATAGTAGATTATGGAGAGGAGGGTGATTCCGTCCATTTCTTCCTAATTGCCGTAAAAAAACGACCTGGAGTATGCGGCGCCGCACAAGGCTGGCGCGCTCCAGTCGAACTCCCTGTAAGAGAATGGTGCGCCAGAACGCCCGAAGTCGTATCTTCCGGGCCGTTTTTTACGGCAATTAGGAAGAAATGGAGAGAAATACCCTCCTCCTCATAATCTACGATCCCGTATACGAATACTCCACCTGAAATCCGTACCACCTCAGATTCGTGGAGTGATGCCTTTAAAAACATAGGTGCGGTAGAGAGGAGCGAGACCCTCCTCTCTATCGCACCTGTATTTTTAAGCAGCCTCCTCAGGTGAAAGGAGCCCAGCTCACGAGGTGCAGCTTGAGTGAAGGGTGTCCCTTCGCCAACTGTTCCAAAAGTAAACGGTCAGGGAAGCGGATTCGACTATCACATTCATGCTTAAAAAGGAATGTACTTGAAAGAATCCATGTGTTCATATGGAACACTATCCCAACACTTCTCGCAGATAGCCTGTTCTATTCGTCTAACTAGCATTTGAAGAATGAAACCTAGAACAGTTATGGCCACTTACAGTGAAACTACAGCGTTTCGTTTCAAAACCCAACCAAGTTTTCCCAAACTACCTGTAGCATGGAGTAATAATATCATTAATTGATTTTGCAGCTCGATGGTTGGAGTGAAGCTCGAGACGCGTGCTTGTGGATTTTTGATGAAGAATGAGCTGGACTACTTTGGAAAAGTGAGAGATTTTTTTTGTAATCATTTTATACCAATACGGTGCTTACTTAGGCACTTGGAGACCCACCTAGACCATTTCTGGCGATTCTTGGTGGTGCAAAGGTAGCTGACAAGATTCAGCTTATCAAAAATATGCTCGACAAGGTAGATTTAGAAAAAAACAACTTTCTTTGATCTTGGAGGTCCTTTTTGAATGGTCCTTCTTCGGAACCAATATTTTAGGTCAACGAAATGATAATAGGTGGAGGTATGGCATTTACATTCCTCAAAGTAGACCAAAATGTTGAGATTGGAAAGTCACTCTTTGACGCTGAGGTGACCACATGGATTTATCTGAGCCAGCCACTCTAAGAAAAAAACTCTATCTTATTCTACTTATAGGGAGCAAAAATTGTGAAAGAATTATTGGAGAAAGCTAAGGAAAAGAATGTCCAGATGCATTTCCCTGTGGATTTTGTTGTGGGCGATAAATTTGCGGAGAATGCTACTTCGAAGGTAGTTACATTGCAAGAAGGTGTACCTCAAGGTATAGTTCCTTCGTGAAAATCCCGTTTATGCTCTTATATAGGGAGATAAGTCACGCACAAAGTCTTGGGCGGCGAGATGATTGCGAGTGTATAGTCGGGTCAAAATAACATGAAGCACGGTGTAGTTGCGTAGGCGGTTACACTCAAAACGGTGCGGTGGAGAAAGAGGTTGAAATCGAGGGAGGATCATCGCGAACTGCAGCGACAAATTGCGCAAGCAAGCAATGCGCTTCCTCATTACTCCCTCAGTAAACACAGTTTACTGAGGGAGTAATGAAACCAAAAACAGTTAAAGTCGTATTCTCTTGACTTTTTCCTGAGCCTCACATGATGATGCTCTGGCGGCTACGAACAAATCACCACCACCCTAAGGAGGACCGCTGCCAATTCAGGACCGCAGTCAATTGCAGTATTTCAGGACACATGGGATTAGATATTGGCCCGAAAACAGAGGAGAAGTTTGCTGAAGTGGTAGCAAGGGCAAAACTTATTGTATGGAACGGACCACCGGGTGTCTTTGAATTTGAGAAGTTTTCTCATGGAACTAAAGCATTGATGGATGCGGTTGTAAAGGCGACAGCCGCAGGGGCAACTACTATTATTGGTACGAGAAATATGCTTTTTTAATCTCATTCACTGTTTTTGAAAATCACAATGGAATTCAAGGCGGCGGTGACACTGCCACATGCTGCAAGAAGTTTAAGACGGAAGACAAAGTTAGCCATGTTTCTACTGGTGGAGGTGCAAGTCTGGAGCTGCTCGAAGGCATGCCATAACTCAGACCGATATATTGATCCATCTTATAATAACATGTATTTTAGGAAAAGTTCTACCAGGAGTCGACGCGCTTTCTCCTGCCATATGATCTGATACAATTTGCGAGCGAATGTAAACGTATAAATACCTAGATGTAGATTATTTTCGGTGTTTAATGTACATTCGTGGCATTTCTTGACACTGTTATGAAAGGTTCAAAAGGATCTTCAGATCATGCGAATTGGATTTATCAGTGTGAATCTGAACTATAGGAATTCAAAACTATCACTTTCGTATACGAGTTCTCTTTACACCAAAATCATGGTTTTGGTGAAAGACTTATTCCTACGATGCGTTTAAGTGGTTCGGAAGTTTTTAAATTATTGGGCATGCTGTAAGGATAAGGGAGGGAAATCGCACAGATTTTCAACAGGAGCCGAATGACAACTGTCTATTACACGGAGTAAATTAATCTTCTAAGGGTGGTCCTTTAAACGATAAGGGATAAAGTGTTTGGCGTTAATCAATCCGCTTGAGAAGCGCCACCACGTTCACTTCAATTAAGAATAGTTTGAGGTTTACGAACGTGTAAACTGGTCTATGCAATGACTTGCAAGGTCTACCTTATGTGTCGATTCAGTATTTTTATACTCCCAGACAAGTCTGGTACCAATTTATCGACCCCGGAGGGATGAGAACCTTGGTGAGCACTGGGACGGATTCGAACTTCCGATCGGTCGTGGAGTCATAGCAGAACCTCTAACCGACTGTACCAGCCCCCTTGAACATGCTCATGTCGCTAAAAAAAATGGATGGATCTTCAATATGAAATAAAACTAGTAGTTTGGTTGATGATGCTACAACTATTTGTAGTTTGTGGAAACAGCAATGTTTCCACAAACCACAAATAGTTATAGCATCATAACGGATGTTCCCATCCGTGTTCTCTAGTTCCAAAGAAATTACTGACAAGGCTTTGCAACAAAGCTCTTCTCTCTTTTGAGCTTCAGCATGAATAAAATGGTAGACATCAATTTTTCCGCTTGCTTAATCCAACGTTTCTAATTTGAACCGCGAAAATATGACAAATCATGCATTCTCAGACGACTGACCTATGTATTAGGGCAATATTTTTGATATTTTTTCATATCGAAGGAACTCAGCGCATTTTGAAGACGACTAGTGTAATATTAGAACTCTCTAGAAACACTTGATTTTGAAAACGTTTACTTCACCTTTCTGGAACATATAGAATCTTCAGCTATGCGCTAAGCAATAGTGAAATTTTGCAAATCTAAATGTAAAAATTTTGGTATAGTTCTGAACCCAGGACTACCAACAATTTTCGGGTACATAGTAGTATTGTAGCATTTATTTTCGTCGTATGCACGATGAGAAAAGGAATGACGAGCTATTTCAAGGCATTTATCTTTATTCCATATCAATTGATGACAAAATGTTAATAGTTCCCACTGTAAAAATATACGGTATGAATTACAACCAGTAGAAACGTCTTTGTACAACGTCACATTATGCAATGTCATTTCAATCTATACTACCTAGAACTTAGCAGCCGATTCGTTTGTTTTCGCGAGCATTTCGTTCGTTTCATCCTCACATGACCTCCGTAATTACTGGCCTGAACGACCCGAACTCTGACCCTTCTCGTAATTCCACAGCTCGGCCATCGAACATCATAGGAATCATACATTCACTTGCACGAAGTTGTGGTCCACAAGGAGCAATCTGTAGACATATTTTTCGAATTAGTTTGCGATAGATCTTGATAGTCAACAAACGTTTTTTCAATTCTGAAACACGCCGGTTCATCTCCAAGTCGAGTACTCGGCGGCGAGTCTGTTCTTCCAAACGAGTACGACGCATCAGCCGCAATGCACATTCGTTTTCAGTTTGACTTATGCCCCTGATTCCCTTTTTTCTACACAAATGGAATGCGATAGTGCTCATTTGGACGAACATATTCGACACCGACCAAATGCGCATTTTAACCAATGAATAAATCTGGTAGGAATACGAAAGCAACCTAAAGTCATTCCTCTAAGCATCCTAGAGCTGCTAAGTACACTATCGCTGACGTCATCAAGGTCAGCATAAACGGGAAAAATACTCTTCCAGACTTTTGTTGATCCGGAAAAGATATGGTATAGTCAAAGAATTTTGATTAACGTAACAGTTGCTTTTATGTCGGTGTGGGATCTCAGCAGCTAGTGGATCGCATAAATGGAGCAAGTAGGTGATTTCGAGAGTGAAGCTAGTCATAGGAATATTTCAGCAACTCTTCGGCTAGGTAGCAGCATTCGTGCAATGCGCCTCTGACATATGTGACATAGTTGTACTGTCGGATCAAAACGACATGAAACTCGGTGCAGTTGCGCAAGCGGCTGCGTTCGAAGCGGCGGCGTGGAGCATAGCGGTTAAAATCAAGAGAGAGGGCTTGCTAGCACCACTCATGGCTGCAGTTCGTGATGGTCCTACCGCATCCCAGTCATTACCTCTACCGCCCCTTTTCGAGCACTTAGCCACTTATGCAACTGTACCTGGCTTTATGTCGTTTTGACCTACTCTACATATCCATATGTCGTTATCAATTCCTCCTCGTTAATTAAAACTGATTTTCATGGCATTCAGTCTCCCAACCTCTCATTACGCCCGAAACGTGTGCAGCTTAAGGTTACCGTGTACATATATCAAAGTCAGCAAAAATCTCAAGCAATAAAAAAAGTGAGTGTTGCATTTAAAAGCGACCACGGTTTAGAGACCGAACCTGCGGGCATCTCACATCTTTCTATAATCCTTTGACACCTCTACGAACAGCCTTTGATCGATTAGATTATGCCTAAGAATTTCCTGTAGGTGCGCTGCAAGAAAGTTGTCGGTTCAAGTCTGTAGAATTTTCAAAATTTTCAAAGTTTTCAAAAACAGGAAACGTAGAGAAAACTTGCGAAAAAGTTACCTCTCCTCTTCTCCTATCAATAATATTTGTTCCACAGCTATCCTTCGAATTTGCCACAAACTGTCGTGACACGAAACTGTGAGACATTTTATCCATTCCTGGATCCATAGCATCAGTATACTTCACGTTAGCAACCTGAATAACAATAAATATTTAACAAGAATGCAACATCGCTGGTCTTAATACTGTGCGGCTCACTTGGGGTCGTAAATCTCCAAAGGTTAAGTTGCCATGAGAAACAGCTCCACGACTTAACAGCGGAATTACACTTTCGGAACCACCTTCCTATAAACGGTAGCATGCACGCACATAGAACAAATAGAAAGCAACAACGGAGAATAGCATGAAACGTACCTGATTCATGTATTTGTGGTTATCAATAACACCGTTAATAACTAGTCGTTTTGCTCCGAATGGTTGCATGCCAGATCTGTTCGCGTACGCGCGAGCATCATTTAATAGTGGCAAGATAACTTCGGAATTTAGCGCCCCCTAAAAATTAAATAATACTTGCATTTCAAGAAGAATGCATCAGTCGTGTGAAAGACAATTTTGTTACTGTTGATGTTCTCAGCATCTCACAGATACATGTTCAAAAAAAAAACAGTACAGAACTAAAAACTGCCCATGTAGCACAAATAAAAGTAGTTCGCTTCGGTGCTTAAGTTTGTTTCGAGAAAGACGGTATAAACAGATTAAAAGCAGCAGTCGGAGACATTCTCGATGTTGCCTTCTTTTTTTGTTAATCTGAGTGAACTGGAGTTGGGACGTAGTCTGTCCTAACGAAGTGTCCTAACGAAAACGCGAAAGACGTCTACTTGCTTAGGTATCAGAGGCACCGGTTCACCCAACGAAACAACTCTTTGCACTCGTGAGATTGACGTAATGAAACCTTGCGAACCATGTTTTATTGCTCCTTATTCGTTACGAGTGCAAAAACTTGCTTTATAGGACTTTTACTCTTCGGAAGAATTTTTAAAGCAGTTTTTTTTGCTTTGAAGACTGCGGAATGTCTATAACATGTAACCGTTGTCTAGAGATAGATATGAACACAGCCTTAAAAGGGATCCGAATCATGATCAGCTAGCATTTGCTGGAAATATGTCGCCTTACTGACCGGGTGTAGCGCAGTCGGTTAGAAGTTCGCGGTTTACACGATCGATCGAAGGTTTGAATCCGCCCTAGTGCTCACCAAGCCTTTCATCCCTCCGGGATCGATAAATTGGTACCAGACTTGTCTGGGAGGATGAAAACACTAACTTGGCACATCGGCTAGCTCCCGCAAGTCATTGCATAGGACAGTTACACGTTCGTAAATCTCAAACGATTCTGAATTGAAGTGAACGCGGAGGCGCATCCCAAGCGGATTGATTAACGACAGAAACTTTATCCTTATCCTTTAAAGGACCACCCTTAGAAGATTAATCTACACCGTGTAATAGAGAGTTGTCATTCGGTTCCTGTTGAAAATCTGTGCGATTCAATGATAGGGATAGAAGTAGATGAGGAAACAAATATTCTCCGGAGAGTGAGTTATGAAAGCCCTACGACACCGTATAACCCGCCACCTTTGTATTCACGCCGCATCCTCGAGCCGTTTCCCAGAACGGTTAGGAGGAATTGGGTGTGATCACGCTCATACTAGTAATCTACACTTCAAACCCAATACTGTGCATGAGAGATCCCAGATCCCTTGATATGCCGCCCTTAAAACTTGTACGCAAAAAAAAACTACGGAATTTACCAACACGTACCTGTTTCAATTCTTTGCTGCCATGATCTACAGTGACTGAAATGTCTCTCTGTGTTCCAAATGCACCCATACCCTCCTGAGTCATTATTGCAGGAGTTTGCTCCCAGGGGATGATAAATGGTATATAAACATCTCTGAAATATCCTAATAACTTTCGTCACAAAGATCATATTCATTACAAATCCCAAACAGCTCAGTCTTATCACCAAAATATCCATTGACTCCATATTTTGAAAGTTTTGTACAGCTGTGTCTTAGCGGACTGACTTATAATGCACTTGCGTAAACGGTTGCGCTCGAACCTGGGAGGAGGACCTCCACTCAAGCCCGCGGTCCGATTGAGGCTACCAAATATTCCACTGCCCCACAGGTAAGTTCGTTTAGAGATACTGTACGACGTTGTGCAAAAGTTCAGTTTTTTCACTTTTTGTATGTAGAAAAAAGAATCCAATGAGAGTTAGACCCTAACTCCTACGGCAACGAGTTATCTACCACGAAAAAATCCTGGAAATTGTTTTTAGTGAAAGAAGCAACATTCAGAATTACGGAAGCAGCAAAAAGTCATTCCTCACTCTTACAAGAATTTAGTCGTCGTCAGCTGCCTAGATTCAGTTTAAAATACTTGAATTATCTCGTTTTTTTTTTCTGAAAATTTGGAAAGTATTCTACTCTCTCATGACTGTTCTGGCAGTTTCTGACAATCCCTTCTTAAAGGCATCACCCCATGAATCTGGGGTGGTGTGGGTTTTAGGAGGATTATGCCTATACGGGGCCTAAATTATGGGGAGGAGGGTGATTTCGTCCATTTCTTCCTTATTGCCGTAAAAAAAAAAACAAAAAACGACCGGAAGATGCGGAGCATGCACAAGGTTGGCGCGCTCCAATAGAACTTGTTGTAAAAAACAGCGCCCCTGGACGCTCGAAGCTGCTTCTTCCGAGCCGTTTTTTACGGCGATTAGGAAGAAATGAGGGAGATCCCACCAATTTCTGCAATCTGCTAGCCTGTACAGTCTTTGACCATAGGAAATCCATATCAGGTCAGATTCGTGGGTGGGGTGATTCCTTTATTTCCAGAAGTCGAAATTTTGGATATTTCGTGAACTATGTTAAAGACCAAGGGTTGAAAAAAGTACGGAATGTGTTTCTGGAAATAGACTTTTTCGGTGTCGTTTTAAGATGCTACGCGTCCCGTTTTCTCATTTTGATTACGCTTTGTAACAAGTAAAAGTTATATGAGATACTTGCAAAAAAGAAAGGTGATGTCTTATAATCAAGGAAGAACCGCAAAAACCCGGAGAAGACATCATATTGTTTCCATTCGTCTTCATCTCTTTACCCCGAACAAAAATGTCATGATATATAATAACGGGCTTATTCTGTCACGTGTGTGTGCGCGTGTGCGCGTGTGTGTGTGCGCGTGTGCGTGTGCGTGTGTGCGCGTGTGTGCGCGTGTGCGCCTGTGTGCGTGTGCGCGTGTGCGTATATATATATATATATATATATATATATATATATATATATATATCACGAAATTCAAAAAAGAGGGGGTAGGGTGCGACGGGTCCACCGTCGTCGAAATGGTGCGTCATAACTTCGTGTGCAAAACGCAAAAGAATGATGGTCACAGCCGTTTCATAGCCGCTGCGACTGGGCGCTTTGCTTTTCACCTTTACGACTCCTCCGCGTGTCTATTTCCTTCTTCGTTCGCCTCAAGTTGGTAGCATGCCGTTCTCAGAAAGTGGAAACCCATGCAAACGCCTGCTTAAATAGTAGCAAGATGCTTATGTGATCTGACGTGGAACGTTATCTTTATCGGTAGGAAGATGTCTTTCACATCATTTTATGCTAAAACATCCTTCTTTGATAAGTGTTTGGGGAAAACAGGAGGAGAACCCATATCTTGCGTGATACTTTTAAACTTTGTCTAGAATATAATGGTATGGAGCGTTTGAAGCTGAGGTTCGAATGCTCTCCAAATGTAGAACTGACGCGTTGAGAAAGAAGACTATGAAATCTTTCGCTTTTAGTTATTATATAAAAAAGGAACAAAGATTAATGGAGATACACAAGTCCAATTTCACAGAAAATGCCACTACTGTTAATTTTCGTTGATTAATGAAGGGGAGCGAAGTGAACACCATAGAAAGTCTGAAGTCCGGCTTTAGCCGGACGTTCAGACTGGTACATATATAAATAGAACGAGAGTGTTAGAAAAACTCACAACGACCGTGGTTTCTTTGAATATCTCTCTGTGGGCGGGATCTTTTCTTCCTTATTTCTGTCGAAAATGGATTTTTCTTTGGGAGGCATTGGAATTGGTTCCTCTGGAGGTTTTATCGGAGGTATCCAGCGTGGTTTGGAAGGCTTTGGGCTCCCTTTTTTTGATTTTTTTGGCTTTTGATCGTCATCTGGTCCCGTTTTACCAAGGGGAAGATTTGCATCAGTGTCAGGTTCGTCATCTGGCTCCTTCAACTTCGGATATTTCTTTGGTCGAGTGGGGGTTCTCGAAGCCGGCTTTCGTTTTTTCGGGGTTCTCTTAGGCTTCGCGGTGGGAAGTTGCTCTTCGGGCTCGCTAGGTACTTCTTCATCTTCATTCGGCTCCCTGTCAAGTGGCAAAGTTGCATCTGTTTCAGGTTCGTCTTCAGGGTTTTTCAATTTCGGGAATTTCTTAGGTTTCTTGGGTCCATCAATGGGCTCGGCGGGAAGTTCTTCATCGTCTTTTGGCTTCTTTCCAAGTGGTATTGTAGCATCCGTTTCAGGTTCGTCGTCAGGTTCCTTCAACTTCGGGATTTTCTTCGGTTCATCTGCGGGAGTCTTTGGTTTGCCCTTCGCAGGAGCTACGGCAGGTTTGTCCTTTTCTGGAGCTTTCTTAGGGTCTTTAAACGATGGAGCAGGCTTTTTGGGAGTAGGTCCATCAATGGGCTCTGCGGGAAGTTCATCGTCTTTTGGCTTCTTTCCAAGTGGTATTGTAGCATCCGTTTCAGGTTCGTCGTCAGGTTCCTTCAACTTCGGGATTTTCTTCGGTTCATCTGCGGGAGTCTTTGGTTTGCCCTTCGCAGGAGCTACGACAGGTTTGTCCTTTTCTGGAGCTTTCTTAGGGTCTTTAAACGATGGAGCAGGCTTTTTGGGAGTAGGTCCATCAATGGGCTCTGCGGGAAGTTCATCGTCTTTTGGCTTCTTTCCAAGTGGTATTGTAGCATCCGTTTCAGGTTCGTCGTCAGGTTCCTTCAACTTCGGGATCTTCTTCGGTTCATCGGCGGGAGTCTTTGGAGAAGGTTTGCTTTTTGCAGGCGCTGGAACAGGCTTCTCCTTTGCGGGAGTTGGAGCAGGTTTGTCCTTTGCGGGAGGTGGTGCAGGTTTAGCCTTTTCCGGAGCCTTCTTAGGATCCTTAAACGATGGAGCAGGTTTCTTAGGAGAAGGTCCATCAATGGGCTCTGCGGGAAGTTCTTCATCGTCTTTTGGCTTCTTTCCAAGTGGTATTGTAGCATCCGTTTCAGGTTCGTCATCAGGTTCCTTCAACTTCGGGATTTTCTTCGGTTCATCGGCGGGAGTCTTTGGTTTGCCCTTCGCAGGAGCTACGACAGGTTTGTCCTTTTCTGGAGCTTTCTTAGGATCCTTAAACGATGGAGCAGGCTTCTTTGGAGTAGGTCCATCAATGGGTTCAGCAGGAAGTTCTTCATCGTCTTTTGGCTTCTTTCGAAGTGGTATTGTAGCATCCGTTTCAGGTTCGTCATCAGGTTCCTTCAACTTCGGGATTTTCTTCGGTTCATCGGCGGGAGTCTTTGGTTTGCCCTTTGCGGGAGGTGGTGTAGGTTTAGCCTTTTCTGGAGCTTTCTTAGGGTCTTTAAACGATGGAGCAGGCTTTTTGGGAGTAGGTCCATCAATGGGCTCTGCGGGAAGTTCATCGTCTTTTGGCTTCTTTCCAAGTGGTATTGTAGCATCCGTTTCAGGTTCGTCATCAGGTTCCTTCAACTTCGGGATCTTCTTCGGTTCATCGGCGGGAGTCTTTGGAGAAGGTTTGCTTTTTGCAGGCGCTGGAACAGGCTTCTCCTTTGCGGGAGTTGGAGCAGGTTTGTCCTTCGCGGGAGGTGGTGCAGGTTTGTCCTTTTCTGGAGCTTTCTTAGGATCTTTAAACGATGGAGCAGGCTTCTTAGGAGTAGGTCCATCAATGGGTTCAGCAGGAAGTTCTTCATCGTCTTTTGGCTTCTTTCGAAGTGGTAGTGTAGCATTTGTTTCAGGTTCATCATCAGGTTCCTTCAACTTCGGGATCTTCTTCGGTTCATCGGCGGGAGTCTTTGGAGAAGGTTTGCTTTTTGCAGGCGCTGGAACAGGCTTCTCCTTTGCGGGAGTTGGAGCAGGTTTGTCCTTCGCGGGAGGTGGTGCAGGTTTAGCCTTCTCTGGAGCCTTCTTAGGATCCTTAAACGATGGAGCAGGCTTCTTAGGAGTAGGTCCATCAATGGGTTCAGCAGGAAGTTCTTCATCGTCTTTTGGCTTCTTTCCAAGTGGTATTGTAGCATCCGTTTCAGGTTCGTCATCAGGTTCCTTCAACTTCGGGATCTTCTTCGGTTCATCGGCGGGAGTCTTTGGTTTGCCCTTCGCAGGAGCTACGACAGGTTTGTCCTTTTCCGGAGCCTTCTTAGGATCCTTAAACGATGGAGCAGGCTTCTTAGGAGTAGGTCCATCAATGGGTTCAGCAGGAAGTTCTTCATCGTCTTTTGGCTTCTTTCGAAGTGGTAGTGTAGCATTCGTTTCTGGTTCGTCGTCAGGTTCCTTCAACTTCGGGATCTTCTTCGGTTCATCGGCGGGAGTCTTTGGTTTGTCCTTCGCGGGAGGTGGTGCAGGTTTAGCCTTTTCTGGAGCTTTCTTAGGATCTTTAAACGATGGAGCAGGCTTCTTAGGAGTAGGTCCATCAATGGGTTCAGCAGGAAGTTCTTCATCGTCTTTTGGCTTCTTTCGAAGTGGTAGTGTAGCATTCGTTTCTGGTTCGTCGTCAGGTTCCTTCAACTTCGGGATCTTCTTCGGTTCATCGGCGGGAGTCTTTGGTTTGTCCTTCGCGGGAGGTGGTGCAGGTTTAGTCCTTTTCTGGAGCTTTCTTAGGATCCTTAAACGATGGAGCAGGCTTCTTAGGAGTAGGTCCATCAATGGGTTCAGCAGGAAGTTCTTCATCGTCTTTTGGCTTCTTTCGAAGTGGTAGTGTAGCATTCGTTTCTGGTTCATCATCAGGTTCCTTCAACTTCGGGATCTTCTTCGGTTCATCGGCGGGAGTCTTTGGTTTGCCTTCGCAGGGTGCAGGTTTAGCCTTTTCCGGAGCCTTCTTAGGATCCTTAAACGATGGAGCAGGCTTCTTAGGAGTAGGTCCATCAATGGGTTCAGCAGGAAGTTCTTCATCGTCTTTTGGCTTCTTTCGAAGTGGTAGTGTAGCATTTGTTTCAGGTTCATCATCAGGTTCCTTCAACTTCGGGATCTTCTTCGGTTCATCGGCGGGAGTCTTTGGTTTGTCCTTCGGTGGAGAAGGTTTGCTTTTCAGGCGCTGGAACAGGCTTCTCCTTGCGGAGTTGGAGCAGGTTTGTCCTTGCGGGAGGTGGTGCAGGTTTAGCCCTTTTCTGGAGCCTTCTTAGGATCCTTAAACGATGGAGCAGGCTTCTTAGGAGTAGGTCCATCAATGGGTTCAGCAGGAAGTTCTTCATCGTCTTTTGGCTTCTTTCGAAGTGGTAGTGTAGCATTCGTTTCTGGTTCGTCGTCAGGTTCCTTCAACTTCGGGATCTTCTTCGGTTCATCGGCGGGAGTCTTTGGTTTGTCCTTCGCGGGAGGTGGTGCAGGTTTAGCCTTCTCTGGAGCCTTCTTAGGATCCTTAAACGATGGAGCAGGCTTCTTAGGAGTAGGTCCATCAATGGGTTCAGCAGGAAGTTCTTCATCGTCTTTTGGCTTCTTTCGAAGTGGTAGTGTAGCATTTGTTTCTGGTTCGTCGTCAGGTTCCTTCAACTTCGGGATCTTCTTCGGTTCATCGGCGGGAGTCTTTGGTTTGTCCTTCGCGGGAGGTGGTGACAGGTTTGTCCTTTTCTGGAGCTTTCTTAGGATCTTTAAACGATGGAGCAGGCTTCTTAGGAGTAGGTCCATCAATGGGTTCAGCAGGAAGTTCTTCATCGTCTTTTGGCTTCTTTCGAAGTGGTAGTGTAGCATTTGTTTCTGGTTCGTCGTCAGGTTCCTTCAACTTCGGGATCTTCTTCGGTTCATCGGCGGGAGTCTTTGGTTTGTCCTTCGCGGGAGGTGGTGCAGGTTTAGCCTTTTCTGGAGCCTTCTTAGGGTCTTTAAACGATGGAGTAGGCTTCTTAGGAGTAGGTCCATCAATGGGTTCAGCAGGAAGTTCTTCATCGTCTTTTGGCTTCTTTCGAAGTGGTAGTGTAGCATTTGTTTCAGGTTCATCATCAGGTTCCTTCAACTTCGGGATCTTCTTCGGTTCATCGGCGGGAGTCTTTGGTTTGTCCTTCGCGGGAGGTGTCAGGTTTAGCCTTTTCTGGAGCTTTCTTAGGATCCTTAAACGATGGAGCAGGCTTCTTAGGAGTAGGTCCATCAATGGGTTCAGCAGGAAGTTCTCATCGTCTTTGGCTTCTTTCGAAGTGGTAGTGTAGCATTTTTCGGAGGTCCTAACTTCGGATCTCTTCGGTTCATCGGCGGGAGTCTTGGTTTGTCCTTCGCGGGAGGTGCGACAGGTTTAGCCTTCTCTGGAGCCTTCTTAGGATCCTTAAACGATGGAGCAGGCTTCTTAGGAGTAGGTCCATCAATGGGTTCAGCAGGAAGTTCTTCATCGTCTTTTGGCTTCTTTCGAAGTGGTAGTGTAGCATTTGTTTCAGGTTCATCATCAGGTTCCTTCAACTTCGGGATCTTCTTCGGTTCATCGGCGGGAGTCTTTGGTTTGTCCTTCGCGGGAGGTGGTGCAGGTTTAGCCTTTTCTGGAGCTTTCTTAGGATCCTTAAACGATGGAGCAGGCTTCTTAGGAGTAGGTCCATCAATGGGTTCAGCAGGAAGTTCTTCATCGTCTTTTGGCTTCTTTCGAAGTGGTAGTGTAGCATTTGTTTCTGGTTCGTCGTCAGGTTCCTTCAACTTCGGGATCTTCTTCGGTTCATCGGCGGGAGTCTTTGGTTTGTCCTTCGCGGGAGCTGCGACAGGTTTGTCCTTTTCTGGAGCTTTCTTAGGGTCTTTAAACGATGGAGTAGGCTTCTTAGGAGTAGGTCCATCAATGGGTTCAGCAGGAAGTTCTTCATCGTCTTTTGGCTTCTTTCGAAGTGGTAGTGTAGCATTTGTTTCAGGTTCATCATCAGGTTCCTTCAACTTCGGGATCTTCTTCGGTTCATCGGCGGGAGTCTTTGGTTTGTCCTTCGCGGGAGCTGCGACAGGTTTGTCCTTTTCTGGAGCTTTCTTAGGGTCTTTAAACGATGGAGCAGGCTTCTTAGGAGTAGGTCCATCAATGGGCTCTGCGGGAAGTTCTTCATCGTCTTTTGGCTTCTTTCGAAGTGGTAGTGTAGCATTTGTTTCAGGTTCATCATCAGGTTCCTTCAACTTCGGGATCTTCTTCGGTTCATCGGCGGGAGTCTTTGGAGAAGGGGCAGGCCTGGGGTGGACAGGTTGGTTGTCCTTCGCGGGAGGTGGTGCAGGTTTAGCCTTCTTCTGGAGCCTTCTTAGGATCCTTTAAACGATGGAGCAGGCTTCTTAGGAGTAGGTCCATCAATGGGTTCAGCAGGAAGTTCTTCATCGTCTTTTGGCTTCTTTCGAAGTGGTAGTGTAGCATTCGTTTCTGGTTCGTCGTCAGGTTCCTTCAACTTCGGGATCTTCTTCGGTTCATTGGCGGGAGTCTTTGGAGAAGGTTTGTCCTTTTCTGGAGCTTTCTTAGGGTCTTTAAACGATGGAGCAGGCTTTTTGGGAGTAGGTCCATCAGTGGGTTCAGCAGGAAGTTCTTCTTCGTCCTTCGCTTTCTTTTTACCGAGAGGGAATGTAGCAGTGGTCTCCGGCACGTCGTCAGGATCTTTCAATTTCGGGAACTTCGATGCGGGCTTTTCGGGAGTTTTCTTAGGATCTTTGAACGAAGGTTTTGGTTTTTTAGTCGAAGGTGTGGTATCATCGACGGGCTCTGCAGGCAGCTCCTCTTCGTCCTTCGGTTTCTTTTTACCGAGAGGAAATGTAGCAGTGGTTTCTGGCTCGTCGTCAGGATCCTTTAATTTTGGGAACTTCGATGCGGGCTTTTCAGGAGTTTTCTTAGGATCTTTGAACGAAGGTTTTGGTTTTTTAGTCGAAGGTGTGGTATCATCGACGGGCTCTGCAGGCAGCTCCTCTTCGTCCTTCGGTTTCTTTTTACCGAGAGGGAATGTAGCAGTGGTCTCCGGCACGTCGTCAGGATCTTTCAATTTCGGGAACTTCGATGCGGGCTTTTCGGGAGTTTTCTTAGGATCTTTGAACGAAGGTTTTGGTTTTTTAGTCGAAGGTGTGGTATCATCGACGGGCTCTGCAGGCAGCTCCTCTTCGTCCTTCGGTTTCTTTTTACCGAGAGGGAATGTAGCAGTGGTCTCCGGCACGTCGTCAGGATCTTTCAATTTCGGGAACTTCGATGCGGGCTTTTCGGGAGTTTTCTTAGGATCTTTGAACGAAGGTTTTGGTTTTTTAGTCGAAGGTGTGGTATCATCGACGGGCTCTGCAGGCAGCTCCTCTTCGTCCTTCGGTTTCTTTTTACCGAGAGGGAATGTAGCAGTGGTCTCCGGCACGTCGTCAGGATCTTTCAATTTCGGGAACTTCGATGCGGGCTTTTCGGGAGTTTTCTTAGGATCTTTGAACGAAGGTTTTGGTTTTTTAGTCGAAGGTGTGGTATCATCGACGGGCTCTGCAGGCAGCTCCTCTTCGTCCTTCGGTTTCTTTTTACCGAGAGGGAATGTAGCAGTGGTCTCCGGCACGTCGTCAGGATCTTTCAATTTCGGGAACTTCGATGCGGGCTTTTCGGGAGTTTTCTTAGGATCTTTGAACGAAGGTTTTGGTTTTTTAGTCGAAGGTGTGGTATCATCGACGGGCTCTGCAGGCAGCTCCTCTTCGTCCTTCGGTTTCTTTTTACCGAGAGGAAATGTAGCAGTGGTTTCTGGCTCGTCGTCAGGATCCTTTAATTTTGGGAACTTCGATGCGGGCTTTTCGGGAGTTTTCTTAGGATCTTTGAACGAAGGTTTTGGTTTTTTAGTCGAAGGTGTGGTATCATCGACGGGCTCTGCAGGCAGCTCCTCTTCGTCCTTCGGTTTCTTTTTACCGAGAGGAAATGTAGCAGTGGTTTCTGGCTCGTCGTCAGGATCCTTTAATTTTGGGAACTTTGATGCAGCCTGTGGGGCTCCTAATCCATCATTTTCTTCCGCTGATAGTTCTTCTTCACTATCTTGTGGTGGTGTGTCTAATTTTATTTTCGGCAGCTTTTTTGACACACCATTAGGGACGAATTCTGTGGGAGTTACTTCGTCGTCGTCGTCTTCGGTGACACTTTCTTCTTCATCCTCTTCTGTTTCACTTTCTTCTTCCTCGTTATCCGTCATACACTTTCTATCAAAAGGGTCTCCAGTAACTCTCAAAGAATTGTTGCTCTTCTTCAAACCATTTGACTCCGTCACATCCCGCGCAGGTTTCTTGTCATTTTCTAATAGACCGTACCCCCCGTATCTACTTGGGGACGAACGGTCCAAGTCTCCGTAACCTCTTGTCTTTGGTTCTTGTTTTCCATCATCATACGAAAGTCCATATCTACCTGGGGAAGAGCGGTCAGAGATACTCGGCCTATTCGTCCCTAGACCTCTGTCCTTGTCATCTCGACTTAGTCCGTATCTACTTGGGGACGAACGGTCCAAGTCTCCGTAACCTCTTGTCTTTGGTTCTTGTTTTCCATCATCATACGAGAGTCCGTATCTACTTGGTGAAGAACGGTCTGAAATACTCGGTCTTTTCGTTCCTAGACCCTGGTCCTTGTCATCTCGACCTAGTCCATATCTACTTGGGGACGAACGGTCCAAGTCTCCGTAACCTCTTGTCTTTGGTTCTTGTTTTCCATCATCATACGAGAGTCCGTATCTACTTGGTGAAGAACGGTCTGAAATACTCAGTCTTTTCGTTCCTAGACCCTGGTCCTTGTCATCTCGACCTAGTCCATATCTACTTGGGGACGAACGATCCAAATTCCCAAATCTTCTCGTTCCTGATTCTTGTTTTCCATCATCCTGTGATAGCCCATATCTACTCGGTGAAGAACGGTCTGAAATACTCGGTCTTTTCGTTCCTAGGTCCTGCTCCCTGTCATCTCGACCTAATCCATATCTACTTCGAGATGAGCTATCTAAAATCGCAAATCTAGTTCAATGTTTACTTTTCTAACTACCTCGTAACATACCATATCTACTAGGAGATGAACGGTCCAAATATGATCCTGATCTTGCACTCCCCAATCCTGATTTCCTGTCATCCAGTAGTGATCCGTATCTGCTCGTTGAGGAACGAGATGAATTTCCCAATCCTGAAGTTGTCCTCGAAGAAGGGCGACTACCGGTCTGAACTTGAAAATGAGAAGTGGGCTTGTTCCCACATGGTTATGGTTTGAATTTTGTCATTAGGATTCAGTAAATTTGATGTTTTCCATTAGCGAACAAGTGAACTTTTCTTCCAGGTAGCAAAACTGCATAAATTAAGCAGTTAATGAGTGTTTTGGCCAATTTACGACAATGCTAGAATATAAATTACGCCTGGGTAAATTTCCAAAAGTAATATTAAATACCAAGGTTTCGGTAGAACTCCTATCACGCTTCACTCACATCACGTGGCTAAGGTGACTACAACTGTAACTGAGCAGCATCCTGTGTGTCATGAAAAAAGTAGTCCGCTCATTGTACCATATTCACTGAACGTAATCGGTTACTCTCTGTGCCCGTACAGAAGGAGCGAATTGTAACGAAAGGTTATTGTAACCACGTTTCCCAGACTATGAGACTGGATGAGACTTTTGTTTGTCGCAAGATTTGAGGCATGAATTGCGCCCCAGCAGTATGAATAAAAGATAAAGTCACTACCGTATCAATCCACTCAGGATTACGAATAACAGTAAGACCTGCAAACGCGTCTTACTGTTATTCGTAATCGTTGAAGTTTTGGTATGCGTTAGTGGCTTATACAATGACTTGCGGAGGCCACCTGATGATCAGTCCAGTGTTTTTATACTCCCAGACAAGTCTGGTACTAATTTATCTATCTCGGAGGAATGAAAGGCTTGGTTGCCGTTGGGGCTGTTTTGGACCATCGACTGTGCGGGCACAGCGGACCTCTTAACGACTGCGCTACAACCGTACGAATATATTGGGTGAATTCAGGGAAAAGACCACATACTTAATCCATGGCATCATTGCTGAAATGTTTCAAGTAATATCAGCCACCATCTACGAAGTACGTAACATATATGAATCGGTGCAGGTTTAGCACCTGCTGTGACCAGTAGACAAGTGAATAAAAACTACTCATTTGGCCCATATTCAATTTACTTTATTAAAAGCGACCTATTCTTTTATGGTCCGCCTTCTAATACATGCATAATGCAATAAATAGAAAGAAGGAAATCAAAGTTACATCAAGTTACACATGCATCTTAGAGAGAAACAAAACACTTAATAAATAATGATGATAGTAATAATAAAAAGACTACCCGACTTCTCTCGAACTCAACCAGTGCTCACAAAATAGCAATTTCAGTCAATGGAATTTTTTTCTGGCGTTTTATAGGAGTTAAAGAATGCGTATCACGAAATTGACGGAGTGTGGAGACCTGGTGGAAGACATAGAGTTTGAAGTGTAGATTACGAGTATAGGCGTGGCCCCACTCAATTTCCCCCAATCCTAAAAATTTCCGCTTTAGTTCTTATGAGGTACGTGAGAATGTGCCACCCTTCAACGTGCTCCAATTTCATCAGCAGCCTATTCAAAACATTTCCATGATTAGGCTGGTGAGGAGACCTCATTGAATCTCGACCGTTCGCTTCTGGATGCGCCCCGTGCACAATTTTTGCCTTTCCAATTTATCTTATAGGAACGAACGCCACATTTTTTTGGATGACTAGGGGAAATTGAACGGGACAATGCTCATATTCGTAATCTAGACCCCAAATTTAGTGTTTTCTGTCAGATTTCCACACTGCGCCAATTTCGAGATACACTGCATTTGATGGAGTGTTCTGCTCTGCTACCGCGTTTCTTCTAAACTTCGGTTCAGCAACGTTCCATAACTTAAGCAGTGTACACAATCAGACCGATGGAACTCAAACTAACCTTTGTAGTGTTAGTCATATCCGTCGTGGGCAAAAAATTCCTCTCTGCGACTCTTACGTTTTTGTTTTTATTCAGAAATTTTCTTTTATAAAATGAATCTTACTGTACAAACTGCTTATCATCATTATTGTCATCGTTATTATAATGCAGAAAAGGTGAAAAGACAAGTTTTCGCCAGTAAGAGTGAATTTCAGAGAAAAAAAGCTACAAATTAATGGATATTTTCTACTAGCACAACCACCAAAATCAAAAGCAGAGCGGCGGGAAACGATCATCACTCCGGTAGTGTAGGTAGTGTATGCAAGAACCAAACATTTCGTCTGAAGCAAATGCGAATCGACGAAAACAATGTAATCGATAAATTATTCGAAAGAGGAGTTGAATGCTTACATTTTTAGAGTGAAGGTCGCTTCCCGCCGAACACACTGACTTTGTCGGCTTATTTTTTTTTTCCTTTTTTTCTTGTGTATGACGGGACCTTGCCTATGTGGATTTCGGGTGCTCTTCGAAAGAATGGAAAAGTGATACATATGTATTGATACGCTACGACTTCTACACTGATTATACAGAAGGTAAAGAGCTCCAGTTATCGTACAATTCCAAAAATTTCTCTATCAGTGTCGACGGCTACCTTATAGTGCAGATGGGGGTTCGTGGACGACGGGAAAAAGAACGTATGGGTCAAGGAGAGAGCGTCATACTAAAAAGTGAGAACGGAGAGAATGAGGAATTTAATATTTCTCGATAACACCTTGAAATGACACTTTCAGGCTTAGACAACATAAAGATGGAATACTCATGCCCTGTTGTATTTTTTTAGAGGAAGAAAAACTCTTCTGAAAAGGTACTAATATCACCTTTCTGGAAAAGGTGACGAGTAATTTGAGAGGTCTCGTGCTAGAATAAATCAAACTAAAACATTAAAATTGCTTGTTAAATTAGATTTATTTCCCATTATTGCTTTGTTCTTAGTGACAGGTGACGCTAACAGCTGTTCCGCAAGTGCTAAAACCTCTCGAAAGACAATGAATATTATTGACTTATCTGTGTTAAAAACTTCTTAAATTCAGAAATGAAGCAACATGTGGTATATGCTCTATTAAGTTTCAAAAATGCATAACAGAAGAAATAATTTGAGAAATCTTCTCAATAATTATAGAAAAATCCGCAAAACAGATCACTTCATGCCTTTCAAAATATAATAATATTCTGCACTGTACTTGTAAATCATATCTCAGAGCTTCAAAAGGTGATTTCATTATTACAATGTCTCCCACACTGAGTGCGACTTGGGTGCACCGCCCAAATATAAATATAAATAAATATGTAACTAAAAAGCCCTTCTCTCCAAAGAAAAAATTTGCACAACGTACTCCAGCATACCATATTAACGCAACATGTCAGAACGAAATTCTAAAAAAAAAGATGAATAAAAAAGTGAAAATAAAATGTCGAAGTCAATAGCACAAGGTGGAAGTAAATAGATAGTAGTGCAAAAGAAAAAAAAAAAACTCGTGGCGACAGTGAGAGGGGAATCGGAAGCTTTAGTCAAGAAGGTAAAAATATCATCTTCCATCGATCTTGCGAATTGAACATTGCTTTTAACCCATACGTCATTTCTCAAAAGGGTACGACTATTTGGATGTATGATATCAAAAAAGTGCAGTTCATATTGAAATGATGAAATTTTCGTCTTGTTTCCATATAGCAATAACCCAAGCAATAATTATCTAATGATTAGAGGACAAGGACGCAGATCCGCGTCTTCTTTTTTTCGTTTTTCTTCCTAACTTGATTTCTTTTGCTCTATATCTTTAGAAATGGATATCAGTCGATCCTTGATGACGAGATTTGATTACATCCTTAAACTCAAGTCTGAAAAACTTTTACAAAAGAACACTCGTCTTCTGAATTGTCGGCGGCTACAAATTAGTGAACCAGATTCAGAGATAATTGCGATTCGAAGACAAATGACAATTGATGTAAGCAAAATGATGCGAGGAAAGTGATGCTAAAAATTCATAAAGGAAACGCTATCACGAACATTTTAATTGTAACTATACCTCACATCACGAACTTTTAACATCACTTTTTTCGCATTTTGCGTGCATAAAATGTCATATGTGCCCAAAGGGCAATTGTCTCTGAGCGTAGTCCTCTAATTTCCCGCCACCGATAATTTAGAAGATAAGTGCTTTTGTAAACTTTTTCAGGTTTGAATCTAATGACATAGATAGATCTCGTCATCACGGATTAAATAAATAGAAGGGCGTTCTAAAATTCAAATTTTAATTTTAAAATAGGAACTAAAGCGGTTCTAACGCCGTTTTTTAGGACGATTGGGGAGAGGTGAGCGAAACCACCCTTGATCCCGCAATCTACAACTCCATCTCTGGCTTTTTGCCGTGATTCCCTTACCACGTCAGATTCGTGGTATGTTCCCTTTGATTAACGGAGTGCTTTTAATCTGTCGGAAGTTTTGCATGATGCATGAGATCTATTGCACACAATCATCAGGTGGCCGTTATTGATTTAGAGCTATTGATAGCCGGGAATCTTATCGCCCACGGCTGATTTGTCGCCTGTGCTCACATTCCAGGGAATAAAAATGCAGTACGAATACTGGACTATGTAGAATTTTCTTTGATCTGACATGCTCTGATCCGTTGTCAGTCAGTGTTCAGTCTAATTCCCGCACAACTACTGCACTACACCACTTCTATGATAATGACTAAAATCAACAACTTTCTTTAAAAATGTGTGAACTGCCTTTATTAGGTAATTTTACACAAACTGTTGACATTTAACTGCTATTAATCTGTGAAGGGGATTTCTAGAAGATTCGGACTGCCACCAACTATTTTAATCAAAACAGTATGATCTGTGTCTTTCTTCTTCAATCTCTGACGATGTACAAACGATTCTGTGGTTAGCCAACATTTGAGTGAAGCGTGGAGAACATCAATGAACACTTAAGAAGAAGAAGAAGTGTAATACCTAGTTCGCAGCTGTTTCTAATCTGTAAACGGAGTTAGCCACATTCTTACACAAATGCCAAAGTAAAAAACATCATTCTATCGAAGTTTAAAACAATGAAAAAGGCTACTAAAAATGAGATAACTAACGGTTGTTGAGAGGAAATAAAGAAAACATAAGTGCCGGGAAGCTTACTGTGACTCATATGGCCTTACTCATCTTCGCTGCTCGTGTTGTATTTGGTAAAGTTATTAGCAATATGCTTGATAGGCACACTGGAATCTTTTTTTTGCCTTTTGCTGGACGCTGTAGATTCCCCAGTGAAAAATTTTGTGAAACAACGCACCCAAAAATTTCGACTTCCAGATTTTCCAGTCAGAGTAAAAAAGGTCGTTGTCTCCTGACCGTTCTTACTTTGATTGTGAATCTCCCATTGTCCACGGTTTTTAACCGTATTGAGTCTAGTGGAAGAAGTTAAAAGAGTGTGTTTTCTAACAGGTTCAAGTGATATATTTGTCTTATGCAGACGTCCGACGGCAAGAGGAACCGCGAATCTTACAGGACTGTACGGTGCACTGTTACCAAATAAGTGGAAATTAAATGAGATGCAAATGGTTGTTGAATAAATGAGTGGGTGTTTCCACAACAAGCACAGTCGTAGATTTTCAAAAACCAACACAAATTAATAAGAAACAGAAAAAGAAAACTCGCACACGGGAAAATCTACAGATTTCGTGTGCAAATAAGTAGTTCTGATTTAAGTTTTAGATATGTTAAATGATAAATAACTTCTAAGAGTTGTGCAAAAGCTCGTACCTACTTTATGCATGGATGAAGATAGAAAAGTTAAATTCTTAAAAAAAAGCAGCAGTTCTAATTGCATAACCATTTAGGAAAATAAGTAGAGAAAAGAAAACATAAACAAACCTTCCAGTTGTAGCTCATGCTGACAACTCGGGGTTTCTCCCACTCGTCACGAGCGTGAACACACACCAGCTGTTCATCGGGTGCAGGAAACACTTTACAATTATCCTGTCAGCAAGTTTCCCATATGTTGTTTTTCAAATAAGAACTCTGAAATTATGTCTCCACTTCAAAATGAGCTACATTATATACCATACCACTCAAATAAGAAGAGTATCGTCCAAAAAACCGTAAGTACACGCCCAAACTGAGAAAAAAAACTCTACCTTTTTCATCGTAGCAAGCACTACCTCGAACAATAGGCGTCTGAAAGAAGTTGTTACAGAGGTAGTTGTACAAGGCCATTTCACCCTAAAGTGTGCTAGATGAAGTGTTCATGTTGGTTAAAAGGAAAAAAAATATGTTCAGTCTATCTGAAATGTCTCAAATAGATGATTTAATTATTTTCGAATATTCTATTTTCGGACTCGAAAAGAAACGGGACCTAAGTTTCATGGTAACCCTTATTTACTATATAATTTTTTTAGGCAACATAACAACACAAAACACAAAATACTGTAAATGAAAACAAGGTAAAAGTTTAAACCGATGGTATGAGCAAATTTAGTGGCTGTTGATGTAATTAAAAGGATAAAAAGCATAAAGTCACTGGCGTATCAATCCACTTGGGATCCGTCAACGCCTTGTACTGGTATTCGTAATATTATTCGTAGCTGAGCTTTTGGAACGCGTGTTGGCCAGTACAATGACTTGCGGGCCCCAGACGATGATCAAGGCAGTGTTTTTATCCGCCGGACAGGTCTGGCACCAACTTATCGACCCCGGGGGAGATGAAAGGCTTGGTTTCCACTAGAGCGGTTTCCAACCCTCGACCGTGTGGCTACAACGGACCTCTAACCGACTGCCCACACCCGCCATTGCTGTAATTATTCCTGAATAAGTTACTGACAGCTACGGCAAATCCAGCGAAGATGAAACAGCTCCTTAGTAGTGGTACCCATGTTCATCTTCGTCAGAGCCTGGAAAATTGAAACCATCAGTGACTTAACCTCTCAAGCTATCAGGGAAAGATCAATATCAATCTTCGCTACAGCTCAAGCAAATCAATGAAAAGCTCCTTAGCACCCCGAATATCACACCAATAAATAACAACTACATCGATTTTTACGACATTTATTGAAGCGCATATGCGAGAGTTTGTCTGATTGTACATCAAGTAATACCCATATAAAGGTGATCCAAAAATCTCTAAAATTAGACTTGATCACCGAAGATGCTAGAGGCACAGTTTAGCTGAACGTTCTTGATTTAAAAGGATAAAAGATAGAGTTACTGGTGTATCAAAGGCATCAGCCCACGAATCTGAGGTGGTGCAGATTTCAGGTGGAGTATTCGTATACAGAATGGGAGACCACGGAGAGGGAGGTGATTCCGTCCATTTCTTGCTAATTGCTGTAAAAAACGGCCCGGAAGACACGGCTTCATTCGTTTTGGCGCACTATTTTCTACAAGGAGTTCGACTGGAGCGCGCCAGACTTGTGCGGCGCCGCATCTTCCGGGCCGTTTTTTTACGGCAATTAGCAAGAAATGGACGGAATCACCTCCCTCTCCGTAGTCTCCCATCCTGTATACGAATACTCCACCTGAAATCTGCACCACCTCAGATTCGTGGGGTGATGCCTTTAATCCACTTGGGATGCGCCACCACGTTCATTTCAATTCGGAATCGTTTGAGGTTCACGAACGTATTACTGGCCTAATACAATGACTTGCTGGGGCTACCCGATGTGTCAAGTCAGTGTTTTTATCCTCCCAGTCAAGCCTTGTACCAATTTACAGACCCCCGGGGGATGAAAGGCTCGGATGACACCAGGGCGGATTCCAAACATCGACAGTGCGACCAACAGCGGACCTCTAACCGGCTGCGCTACACCCACCCACGCATGGTTCTTGGTTTATGGTGTTTTATTGCGTCATCGACTACATATAAGGCGTCGCGGTCTTCAACCGACAAGGGGACGAAGTTAAGGGGTGTGGGAGTCAAATCGGAGAAAATCACGTGCGACAACGAGATACGACACGACGACAACAACAACGGCATTTTAACGTGTACTTCCATTGAATTGGCTGTAAGCCAAGTTTGTTATGATAATGCTTAATCTTCTTCAGCGCTTGGGATTTCTGGAAACGGTATTACATATTTTAGCGTTTATAGAGCAGTTGAAAGAATCCATACCCTACTTCTCGAACTCGAACCCACAGTTTGGTGTTTGCGTTTAGCATAGCTTTAAATACGAAGATATATCACAATATCTCTCCATATTTACTTCCTAGGGCTCATGTAGTGCTGTCGGTAAGAGGTTCCACTATGACTGCATGATCGATCGATGGTTTGAAACCGCCGTAGTGCCAACTAAGCCCTTCATCCCTTCGCGGTCGATAAATTGGAACAAGACTTGTCAGGGAGATAAAAACACCGAACTGATACATCAGCTAACTTTTCCATCTTTTGTCCACCTTCCGTTTTCCATGAGGTGACCTGAACTTTGTATGACTGAAATTTTTTATCTCTCTTGTTTACGAAGAACCATTAGAGAAGTCTTAAGTGAACAGCTGATGCAAAGTTGCGCTCCATCCCTCACATTTTTTTCAGATGTATATTTCTGAATGAGAAACAACATCTCAATGTCTAACGTGACATCTGTTCGATGATTAAAGGTTGTAGCTAGCGAAGGATAAGAAGTTTACTTTTCTTCGCCTACGCGCAGAATCGCAACAAGAAACGTTGAAGCAAGGAACCGACTGCTGGTAACGGAAACACAACGAATATTAATAAAAAAAAGACTTAGTGAAAAGTTAAGAGATACAACAGGATATAACTTAGATACAACTGGCGCAGAAATCCTTCTATCGGACACCACAAATGCGCTTCCCATGAAAGCAAGGTAAAAGGAATAAGAAGAGTGGGTCAAGAAAAAGGGGCGCTTGTATTTTTAAAGTCACCTTTTTAGAGCGAAGGACTTCTCCGGAATGATGTTAGAATGATTGGACAATCATCAATAGATAGCAATTACAAGTAGCGAGTAGCAAGCAATCAATCAAAGAAGGTTTCATAGCTCGGATTTTCTGTACCTACACCAATCATTTATGGGAGCTAAGGTAGTTGTGGGGGGAGGGATTGGTGGCTTTTCAACCTCGCTCTCTTTGGCTTCCACTTCCGCTCAAAAAAACGTAGTCCCATAGTCCACAACGATCGTTTTTAGACGCGAAATGCTTTCCCATTTGAAAAGCAGAAAAGCATTTGAGAAGGCGATAGTTCATCAATCGACAAGTCATAACTGGAAATAAATAGCTGAATCAGTCGGAGCCCTAAAAGTTAATCGTTAGTCTTCGAGGACTCATGATATGTTGGCTAAAGCTACTAAGAAAACAGGAATATAGAGTTGGAAATACTAATATATCACCTTTACCAAACTCTTCAGATTTACCCGAATTTTTTAGCTAAGTAACGTATCTATTATTTCCAACGAAGAGAAAAAAAGAACCGTAAAATCTTCGCATACTACTTTTGTTCACATCGATTTGTATTCAGAAGGTTGTGGGCCTAAAGAGACCCTTTGGATTGAAGGCATCACCCACGAATCTGGGGTGGTGCGGATTTTATACGGAGAATTCCTATACGGGGTGGCATATTATGGAGAAGAGGGTGATTCCGTCCATTTCTTCTTAAGTGTCGTAAAAAGGCGGCGCATGCACAAGGCTCCGATCGAACTCCTTGTAGAAAATAGCGCGCCGGAACGGTCAAAGTCGTATCTTCAGGGGCGTTTTTTGCGACAATTAGGAAGAAGTAGACGGAATCACCCTTCTCTCCATAATCTAAGACTCCGTATAGGCATAACTCACCTGAAACCCGCACCACCTCAGATTCGTGAAGTGATGCCTTTAGGCGGTGCAGCGGTTATAAAGAGTGTTGGAAATGTATGAAATCCCTCAAGAGATGGAATACTTCACGTCTCTATCTTCCTTTTCTTTCTCTTAGTACTTTTAGCCTACATGTCATGGATCCTCGAAGACTAATGCTTGGGGTTCAGGGGCCCGACTAACTTAACTATTCACTTCCACTGATGAACTGTCGATTGAGGAACTACCGCATTCTCAAATGCATTTCAAATGTGACAGACAGAAAGACATTTGTCAATTAAGAATCATCTTTGTCCTCAATGGACATTTTTTTGCGCGACGATTTTTTTGCGCATCACTAAAATTTCCAACCCACGTCCACGTAACACTCATGTTTACCCGGATGGCCGCAGCGCATCTAAAGCAACTCGCACCCTTCCACTCAGTAGTGAACACGACAAACGTAAACACACACTTTAACTACCTCTGCTCTCCTCTTTTCTCAGTAGGCGGCGGATCGAAGTAGGATCCGCCACGATCGGCAGTGGAGCGATCTGTTAACACAATGTAATCATTACCAGACCCCCACAGTTTATAAAATACTTATAACATGTGGCTGAGAATCTCAAAAAATCTCTTGAAATAATCAGTATTTCTTGTTCTGTTCTTTTTTTTTTGCGACACCGCTGCGAGAATAATATGCAATCATCGCAAGAAATTACCACATGTTGGTATTTTAGTGACTCCACTATCGCTGCCTGTGAGCATCGATCAGTTTTCAGGCAAACACCAGATGTGACTTTCCAGAACTTTCGCAATGGATAACATAGAGCCTTCATGTGGAAGTGCAAGGAACGGATCATGTCTGAAATTTGACTGTATCATTGTAATGTTCAAAGTCCCAATTCCAGTGAGTAAGAAAGCTAGAAAAAAATTTAAAAAAGTAGATGACATGCACTGAAAGAAGACCGAGTCCGTAAAATCCTCGAAACAATGAAAGTTTTCCTTTCAGTTTGAATATGTAATCTTTACCTGTGATTAAAGGGAGCTGGCCAGTCCGCTAACATTACAGCCTTCCTAGGAGCCTCCCTAGAAAAAAAAGCCTAGGAATTTGTGAACACGATAGAGTTACAACTGTTATGTAGATTCAGAGGAGTTATAAAAAATAAAGAACATCAAAGGCAACAATACCTCGCCAAAATAACCATCTTACAATAACAAAATAAAAAATCGATACCAAATTCGAACGATACTAACGGATAAGCTGCACGTAGAAAAGAAACACAAGTGGAACACATAGAATTTTCTAGAAAGCTTGTCTCTATAAAGTCAAGAACAAATGGAGTAAGAAGAGAAATAGCACATGAATATATTTATACTCATTGCTTTTATTAACAGAAATAAGGAAAATGAGAAAACAACTACACATACATGTCATGTGATTGGGTTTCCCACCGCAATTTTCAACTTTTTTCAATCTACAACCATCCCAACCACGGGCCATATGCATAAAACTCGATTGAGTTGCGCAAACGGCAGCGCTCGATTCAGCGCTCTGGAGCTAGCGATTGGGATTGAGCTGGGACCTTCGCGAACTACAGCGATGAATGGTGCCAGCGAGGATCATATCAATTCTAGCCACTACGCTCCACCGTACCGCTTCGAGCGCAGCTGCTTACGCAACTACACCGAGCTTCACGTCGTTGTAACCCGACGATAAGTTGTGGACCAGAGAAACCAACAATCTGTAGTCTAAATAGCAAAATACATGTCTTGCTGGGTGAAATATCTTTACTTTTGGTTTAAAAGATAGAAAAAAGTGCCGAGAAGGAGTAGAAAGAGACTATGGCGCAACCATATGGCATAATAAGTGACTTGTGACCGTTACTAGCGTTTTTTTCACATATAGTGGGTTAAAACGACAGCGCAAGTGGAATCGAGGTGGGACCATGGCGAACTGCAATGGGATGGGTGGCGGTAGCGAGGATCCGTACACGATCCCACGCTCCACGGCCCCGCTTCCAGCGCAGCCGCTTTCGCAACCGCTCCGTGCTTCATGTCGTTTTGACTCTACTATGCATACACCAACAATTTCGACTTTCTCAGGATTTCATCTTCATCGTAAATATTTTTCTTGTCATCTTTAAAAAAATGAAATTTACATAAGGAAGGAATTTATGAAGAATTCTAGTAGAAGTGACCCCAAATCATATAAAATATGAATCATAGCTGAACATCTGCACCGATCATGAGATCTTAATTTTTGTGAAACATTTCAAACGAAGAATTTCACCGTTCCCTCCTCTCACTCCTGTGGCGAAAAGAAACCTAGCTGAGGTTCAAAAATTCACATAAACCCAACCGCATTGCTATTATGACGCGCTCGTATCCGTGAAGAAAAATCTATTCGCTTTCGTCCGCGTGCGAACGGCAGCGCGATAGCTGGACGAGTTCATATCAGCGAAAGTTTGAAAAGTATTTAGATCGAGAACTTGTTCAGAAGGGTTATGTCCGTAAATGAACCTGGTTCGAGCTCTCGGCAACCTTCCGCACATGTTGTCGAGCTATGGAGAAGAGCATCTCTTCCAGTAGAAGCGAAACCTGAAAATGTCCCGATTACGCGGACGCAGTAAGTTTTTTTTCCCCCGATCTCTTCTTTATTTTGCATTTCATTATTGTATTTCGTGGTGTAATCCTCTGTTTCACAGGATATCTCAACGGTTATCCGGGGAGCGTTCATGGCTGTGGACAAATCTTTCGCAAATGTCACCGTCCGACCAAGCGATAATGATGACCAGCTTGACGTCGATGTGGCCATATCCATGGGAACGAAGAGGGTTGAATTGGCCTCTACAAGCCGGGGTTTTTGCAAACTGCATCACTTCTACGTTGATAGGTTCGTTCCGTTCCATTCCATTCTTTTTCCAAGTGCAAATCACACGAGAGTAGTAATGAATCGATTCAAATATCGGACAGGGTTAGTCACCTAAGAGCGCCTCTCATAAGTCCGTTTTGAAGTGCAACTGTTATTACGTAATGTACTTCCATTATTTTTTTTTTACTTTCAAGCTATCTAGCTAATACTGCTGTACTCAGTTCACTTTTTTCCATCCTTTCCTTCCGAAAGACCGCTAGAAGCCTCTGTTTTCTGAAGTGCGAAAGTTCGACTTTCCTTGAATCTTGGCAGATTAGATTATCTAGAGATTGCAACTTGTCGATAGTCAATTTAGCAACAGCCAAGATTGTTAACAAACTTGATTACGGCTAACATTTCGGCGTCGTCGCCTTCGTCAGAGCCTGGAAAGTCGGATCATTTGTGATATATCTTCTCAAATGCCTCATCCAGAACAGGTAATCATCCCCTAAGATGCTACATCCAAAATCGAAACGGAAATCGAAATCAAATACGATAAAATCGATAAAAAGCGATTTTATCATAAAAAAAAAGCGATTTTATCAAGCGGAGGTCCGCTAATATCACGGAAACGCGGCTATCTAGGTAAGCACAACGTTTTGGACTCTTTTGGTTTCGATTTTGGATGTAGTATCTTAGGGGATGATAACTTGTTCTGGATGAGGCATTTGAGAGGATATATCACAAATGACCCGACTTTCCAGGCTCTGACGAAGGCGACGATGCCGAAACGTTAGCCGTAATAAAATTTGTTAACAATCCTCTGTTTTCTGTTATTTCCATGAATTTTTGTATTGGGAATCACAATCGAAGAAAAGTTACTCTAAACGAAGAGAATCAGGATTGTTCTTAACCTAAAAATAATGGATTGTATAGAAGTTAAGTTCTTCTAAGTTCAAAAAATCACAATATTTTACGAGTGGTAACGGAAACTTACCTTCTTCTTTCGTATTTCCCAGAATATATGAATATATTCAAGCATAGACGTGCATATAAATGCTTTTTTAAAGGCTTTTGTTGTTCTTTTTTTCAGCAACAAAAATCAGCTCCGATATGGTTAATTTCAATCCGAAAATGAGTTTCTTTGAAGCAATTAAGCAGTGTCCAAAGTCACCGTTCATATTTGGTGTCTACTCTTCTGGAATTGCATACTACGTGTTACGTCAGGTTTGTTAAGACCATTTTTTTTAAATACCTTAAGCAGATGGTTCTGCATATTTTCTTTGTTGCTAGCTATTTCTGTGCTGCTTTTTCATGCACCATGGTTCTCTTAGTGTGACTTTCATTCAAAGAAGTTCAACTCGTTACATTGGCAGTACTGAGGTCCTATACAACAAAGATTCTTACTGAATAAATATGAGTATGGAGTCCTGTCGGAACTCCATTTATAGTCAGTTTCTGATCTAATTCCTTTTTTGAAACCTCTGTACATTGAAAATAGGATTTCTAAAGTTCCAGATACGAAGCATGACTTTTCTTTGAAACGAGCATTCTGCAAATCTAAATCCTCTCGCTATACCTCCTTTCAATTCTTCTGCCTTCCCTAATTCTTACAGTCTTTATATTTAGTTTATTATTTTTATATTTGGTTCTTTTAAATCCTTCTCTTTCCCTTTTGAAACGAAAAAGAAAATTACTGTTAGTGACTTCGTACACATTATTGAAGGATAATGTTCTATTTCAGGTTTTCTTAGTACCTGATGTTTTTAACGAAAAGAAACCGTGCAGTTCCTGCATGCTATCTCGATCTGTTCTCATTTCTTTGTCAAGCGGGATATTTTTACCCATGCTGGCGTCGCCATACTTGTGTTATTACATAGTGAGTTTGAATGTTTTTGATATAGCTCTCTATGATTTCATTACTTCTCCCTTCTTTTAGTTGTTACAACGACAAGACCGAAAGTTCCCACCTGTGAAAAATTATCTGGACTTTTTAGCTCTCAGTTGGGAAGGTAGTATTTTTGTTTATTATGTAAGATATTGCACAGAAACATTCCTTTTTTTTTAGGAAGCCGTATCGCTAGACCTTTGCTTTTGAAGTTAATTCCGTTTCAAGCAGTAGTAGCTGCTTTGTCAACATATTTCCTTTTGTGGGGACGAGACAGGTATTTGTTGCTGTTTTAAACCTCGCACATGTTTGAGTTAAACGCGCTTTCTTATAGAAGCTAGAAAGTTACTCTGTAAAATGTCCATGGAGAGAGATTTATTTAATGCTACTGTTTTTCTAACAACGGCGCTTGTATAAATTTCATTTACGTTGTCGTCTTAGCTGATCTTTGACTGAGTTCGTACTATTTGCATTTTGGTTACAAAACAGTGGAAGAAAATTGTGAATTTATTAAATGTTCTACTTTATTCAAATGGTCTTCTAGTTGCATCCCAACATTCGTTCAATTTCATAGTGACGCCATAAACATAAACAGATATCATGATGTACAAGGTCGGCTAAGGTTGTGGTACAATTTCGTAAAGAGTTCCGCTCATGGTGAGACGTCAGCTTCAATCGTACTGCGGAACTGGCCCGAGAGTCCCACCTCGCCAATTTGAGCGCACCTATAGTATAGTCAGAACGACATGAAACGCAGTGCAGTAAGCGGTTGCGGTCGAAGCGGCGCGGTGGAGCGCAGCGATTAGGATCGAATGAGGACTCTTGCTACCACCGTTCATTGCTGCAGTTCGCTGTGGTCCCACATTGACTCCAACCGCTATCTCCACCGCTTCCAGCACAACCACTTACGCAACTGCACTGCGCTTCATTTCGTTTTGACCGACTATACCTAATTGAACGGAAACTCAAGTCGTTTTAAAGCGCTCTGCTGTTACATATAGTGAAGTTTTTGTTTGTTTATGAATAAATGCTAACTTTCAGGATGTTCGGGACACTTGATGCTGATCCAGATTTTGCTCGAGAACTGCTTGTTTCAATACAACTGAAGCCCAGCTTTAAAACAAGATTTATGGACTTTCTTCGGTCGGTACCGTACTGCAGTGACATCGTCGGTAAACCGGCTCCAGAAACTGAACGAGTACGAGTTAATTGATACCTAGAAGTTTAGTTGTTTCCGAAAGTAGATAGATTTTATTTTATTGATCAAATAAATGTGTTATTTCATGTTATTCACATTTTACACAAACATATTTTTGCACTGACCTTTTTCTTTGCATGCGATGCTTACTACTACTGACAAGTCAAGGACATTGTTATTGATCTATGATATGTGCCTTTAAAAACATCGGGGTGTTGTAATAAGCGAGAGCATTCCATATGACCATCTCTCACAGTGCACCTTTCTTGGAGTAACCGTTTTGGGTGTTCTAATGTTGTTGTTGTTTTTTCTTTTTCAACGGCGAAATCCTGTCGTTAATGATTCGTTTCCTTTGATCTATGATCTGTGCCTCCGCCTACGGGTATAATTCTAGCGTTTGTCTATCAACCTGTTTTAGCGCTCCCGTGATCCATAAAATTGTCAGACAACGCCGATTATATCCGCGTATCGATGTTGCTGAAGTTCATCTGTTTGACGTCATTTATTCCATTTGTCAATCCATTTCTTGCGTCCGCATTCTCATCGGTTTCTCAAGCCGGAAAAACATCGAACTGTGAAGATTGGAGTGAATATGGGCCTTGTTTCAGGTGAATGTTCTATAGTTTATTGAGAAATGACTTTGTTGACTACGTATGTGTAGGAACCTGTCCAAAATGCTAGGATTTCTCTCTACCGTCCCCGTTAAAGATCTCTCTTTCTTCGCGAAACGAAAACCGAGAAACAGTGCAGAATTCCTTAAAATAACGGAGTCGTTAGTCGCAAAAAGTCGCAACGAGATTTCTATTCAAATGAAAATCGGAGGAGAAAAAATTCTGCAAAAACCTCAGCACTCCTAAAAAGGCCATTATAGTTGTCGACACTTATGTTGCCTTGGGGACTGTCTGGGCGACCGCTGCACATCGACAGCAACCTGCGCAAATTTTTCCCTCAATTCACTGCCTTCTATCTTTTTTCCTACATTGACCCCTATCATCCAGAAAAACAGACATGCACAGTCCATCATCCAGAATCAGTTCTCTTTTCTTAATTTCCAATTATTATTCAAATCTTGGAATAGTGTATAATAAACGTGGTTAGCAAGTGGACCGTCGTTGTCAGGATTTTTTTTTTTTGGAAAAATCGGTAAGGAGCCTATCGTTCGTTCCGTGTGATAGGCGTAGAGTTCGATAAATTACACTTTCTCTTGCAGACAAGAGAAGATGAAAACATCCAATGATGATGGTTAAGCGGGTACGGAAAAAACGAGAAAATGGATATTATTTCTACCTATGTTATGATCTTTACACTAGAATTTGTAAAATATATATTACTTATTTTTTATTATTATATTATATTGTTTTTTTTATATTTTATATACTTTATATTTATATAATTCATTTTCATTCATTTATAGAAAGAAAGTCTTCAAAAAAAATCTCCTTCTCTGGAAAAAAAAGGAAGAAAGAAAGCAGTAAATATTTACGAGGGTATTTTAAATTAGATTATAGGTAGTTTAATAGATTATAGGTTTGTTTTATAGGTATTCATTTTTTTAAAATCAGTACCGTTACATTTTAATGAAGCTTCTACTGAAGTTTTCTAGGCTCTGCCTGATTTAAAAAAGTCCATTTCAATTTCCAATTCAAAAATATTTCCAAAAAAAAGTACAAAAAGTTTTAAGGTTAGAAAAAATACACCGAATATTCATATTTTCAAGAAAGTGGGCTCCAACTGCTTGGATTGCTTTATCATATATGTTATTCACGTTGAAATTTCTTAAAACGATTTCTTAAAACTTTAAACGACATCAAACTCGGCTAGAACTGCAATTTTTCCACCCCTCCCCACTGTTTTTCTTTGTTATCGCATGACGATTCTCTATGCGAGTGATTTTTTTTCAGCACCTCCGATCGTAGTTTCTGGCATAGATTGCCGCGACAATGCTACCAAAATAGATACATGTCGGTGAGTGGATTTGAGTGAATCTGTGAAGAAAAAGCTGGAAAATCAATGTTTACCGAACTAACAACTAACATTTTCCATTAAAAAAAATCGCAAGAATACTCTGAGTTGGCACAAAAAAGAACGTGTTAAATACATCAAACTTGAAAAATTCGTGGTTTTTATAGTTTCTATGTTTTTTTGTTATGTCAATGAGGTTTAGGTGAAACTTTATTATTGGCCTGACGTTTCGACAAACTCTACAAAAAGCTAACGTTTCGGCGTTTGTTATCGCCTTCGTCAGAGCCTTGAAAAGTCAAAGGCACCAGTAATTATTACCAGTTAACTTAAAGGCATCACTCCACGAATGTCTGGCATTAGTAAGGATTTGCATGGGAGCAGCGTATACGGGATCGTAGATTATGGATGGGTTTGTGATTCCGTCCATCTCTTCCTAATTGCCGTAAAAAATGGCCCGGAAGATACGGCTTCGAACGTTCCGGCGCGCTATTTTCTACAACGAGTTCGATTGGAGCGCACCAGCCGTGTGCACATGCAGCATCTTCCGTGCCGTTTTTTCCGCCATTTAGCAAGAAATGGACGAAATCACCCCCTCTCCTTAATCCATGATCCCGTATACGAATACTCCACCTGAAATCCGTACCACCTCAGATTCGTGGGGTGATGCCTTTAAAATTAGTGCAACATTGGCTGAGGACTCATAATACAACAAATGAGCATATTTTTGTCCGGTATGATTATGATGGCACGATGTGGTTACGGTGCACCAACGCTATGATAATATCTCATGGTCCCAACCTAGGATTTTCTGGGTTTTTTTTCGAAGGGTAACTAGATTCTCCTGAGTTCTTTTCTTCACGAATTCAAAGAACGTGGTTCTGTACGATTTTTCAACATGAAATATTCATTGATTTTTCTCATTCTTTCCCTCATTATTCTGCTATTTGTTAATATTTATTAATTTTTCTCATTTTCTCCCTTATTATTCTGTTATTTGTTACTTCATAAATTCTACTAATATTTTTGTTCTTCTTTTTTTAGACATTATTTTCAGCTTATAACTGGTATCGGGAATCCAATCGTACAAAAAGTGATGGACTATGCGGAAATGTTCAACAAATCCGCAGACGCTTGCGGCATGTGCAACGTACAAGTATCGTGTTCGCCACGATGTGAATACGCACCTGGGCTAGTGACCATTTTTGAGAAAAAAGAATATTTTTTTTTCTAAAAATAATAAGCAGTGTTCCAGAGGGAATTCGTTCGGCGTTGTCGATCGAATCTGTGATCTACCAACGGAAAAACAAGCATGTGCAATGACTGCACGAGCGTATGATGAAAATTCTGGTGTGTGCAAAGTTTGGCCACCCAGTTAAGTTCAAGAATTTTTAAATTTCAAGTTTTTTTTTTCAAAAGTACTTCTAATATTTGACTATTAAAATGAAATTAATGAGAGTGATTATTAAAAATAAATTAGGAAGACCTAGACTCGGGATTCGGAGACTCTCATAAATTTCTGTTAGAAACAGGACTATGCGTATGGCTGAAAATTTTCAGTTGTAGTCTTTTTGATGCACTTAAAACACAACGGGAATCGTTTTCTCAAAAAATTTAATAAGTTTCCATACTATCCTAGTGAGCTCTACTAAATAGCACAATTAAACCCAATTAATTAATTTCTAACAGCTTTTTTTTCTTGACAACACTGCGTTCCTATTTTGGAACGATGAAGCCAACCGATCAATCAGATCGTGGGATTTATTCCAATTTTTCTGTAAAAAGTCGCCTCATTTGAACATCTGGCAAAAAAAAAATCCGATCCTTATGTTTATAAGTTCGTAATATGCGAAAAAAAATGAGGAAAACAGCGAAAAAACAAGGAATAAACTGTCGAATGTCTTTTTATTCCATGTCCACTGATCCCTTTCAAGTTTCTTTTTTTTTTTCCTTTTTCAAGAGTTCCTCAACATATCTCGAGAAAGAGCGAAAAAAAATGGAGTTTTGTCGCTTCTTCACAAACATTATTCAAATTTTCGTCCAATCCACTTCTTTTTAGACCACCAATCGATCAATACTAAATTCTGTGAGGTGTAACCGTGTCAGGACAACATAAAGCGCGCTCCCGATCCGTAAGCGTCTCGGCTCGAAGCTGCGCGGTAGAGTTAGCGGCTGGGATCGAGGTGGGACCATCACGAAATGCAGCGATGAGTGATGTTAGGAAGGGTGGCCATCGATCCTAAGCGCCGCTTCGAGCGCAGGTGCCCACGCAACATCGAGTTTCATGTCGTTTTGACCAGTTTATGTTAAAGGCATCACCCCACGAATCCGGGCTGGTGCGGGTTTCAGGTGGGTTATGCCTATGCGGAGCCGTAGATTATGGAGAGAGGGGTGATTCCGTCTATTTCTCCCCAATTGCCGTAAAAAAAAACGGCCCGGAGGATACGGCTTCGAGCGTTCCGGCGCGCTACTTTCTACAACGAGTTCGATTGGAGCACGCCAGCCTTGTGCACGCGCCGCATCTTCCGGGCCGTTTTTTACGGCAATTAAGAAGAAATGGATGAAATCACCCTCCTCTTCTCAATCTACGACCAGTATAGGAACTCTCCACCTGAAATCCGCACCACCCCAGATTCGTGGGACGATGCCTATAAATATAATAGTCAAAGATTTGGTGGTTATAAGTACTAGAGAGCGCTGCTTGTTGAGAGACGCAGAAAGCCAGACGGTTACCCGGATGAGTTGGAAAGATGGTGATTCGTAATTGAATCACAGGCATTCAATTAGAATTATTATTATTAGTAATTATTCTGAATAATTATAGCAGTGGATATCGATCGATTTGTCGATTTTTAGATATACTACAGCAGTGGACTTCCTAGGTGCCCTTGTTCCCCCGAACATCCGCGATCAAGTATGGTCATTGAAACCATTGAACTGCATAAGGTACGTATCCTGGAGAACGTCAACGTATTTCAATGGAAACGCGGGAAATCAGCGTTTTCCTTAGAACTTTTTCTCAGAAAGCAAGTTTTAGCATTGAACAAAAGTGTTATTGTTGCTGTGCACCATACCATCCGAATCCATGCGACGCTCAATGTACACTACAACCATGCAGTCGACGCCAAGCATTCTCTTCAGCACAGATCAAGATTTTACGCCGAAAATGGTTGGCAAAAATTGAGGAACAAGACTGAGAGGAATCGAAAACGCTATTTTCCCATCCTTAATCCTAGATCTTTGCAGTATTTTAGTCCTTATTCAGTAATGATCGTATTTTTCGAATTTACCTCCCACCATGACAAATTTTCACCTCATAATTGTCGCAAACCTCATTTAACCTCAATGACGAGTTTTCACCTCATAATTGTGGTAAACCTCAATCGCAATATCAGCCCCTAAAGAAAAACTCGCTATTATTCCTTGATTTATTTTATAGATACTGCCTTTAAATGTGTGCCACCCGTTGCAATTCACTTCTCCATGTCACGTCATAAATATTTGCATGTCATCGATGTCGCCTATACAAATAAAGTCATAAATTGACAATGATGAGGGGAAAAAATGACACCATCCGTTCATTCTCCAGTGGATCGTAGGATTTTGATGTTTCATCCTTTCGTTAAACCTTATTTACCTCCTTTTACAGGACAGATCCGAACGGTCGCATTTCCTTGTTTTAGAATCGATGAAATAATAACTGAATTTAAATAAAAATCCTTTCCATATCTGGGTCCTGGTTGGAAGAAGCTTAGGGTGAAAATATGTCCGAAGGACGTATAAGTGTAATTAACTGTAACTGTAATTCTTGAAAAGCATTTAAACATACTGATCCCCATCATCAGGTTACTTTACTGAGAGAAAAAGGTTAAAATCCTTTTTAAATTGAATTGAATTTAAATTGAAGGGATGCACAGAAATACTAACTATTAGATGTTTATCATCATTGATAAGGAAAGCTGAAAGAAAATACCTGTTTCTAGTTTGATGGACAGAACTGGAACTAAACATAACCGTTACGCTGCAAGACGAGGCGCTATTAGCCGAAAGCTATGGCCACTACAGATAAAACAATATCACAAAGGAGGAGAACTAGCTGAAGCGCTGGTCACTCATCACAAACATATCACAACGCGTGAAATTCAACTGAAATAGAAAACTGGTTCTTGAAGGAAAGCAGCAAACAAAGCTAAAGAGCAATTGAAATGAATGAACTATGCTAAGCAGTGAAACCCGCTAATTTCTCAGAATAGAAGCTAATACAGTATGCAAACGTTGGAAATTATGTAACACACAGTAACACAATTATATTATTTCATTGGTCGCATTCTCAAATCGACCATTTCGTTCTCTCGTTGAATATGACGAGGCTGAGGTGGAGCCTTACTTGTAGAGAAACGTCTTTCTAGTATTTCACCATCAACGCGACGGTTTACAATGGGGATACCTAAACAATGCAGTCGAAAGGACTTAAACAGGGCGTAACGCCATCAAAAAGAACACTTTTCCGAATGCAATGCAAAACAATGAAGGTGCAAATAATTGTAATTACGGAACGCTAACCTACTCCATTAGCCGAACCAGTTGTGAGATTTCTACTGATCTCCAATAACTTCGAACATAATGTTGGTATAGAAAGGCCTTCTGTGCGTAGTTGTTCAACGCACGCTTCTGTAAAAATTGGAGCTTTTGAATATGAATTCAACAAAAGATGTAAACGAAAACAATGTGAACATTTTCTAAATAAGATAGAACTTTAGACGAAATCAAATAGTGAAGTAAACCATGCAGTGTTTCACTGTAAAAAAAAATTGATTAGAAGTAAGGATTTTCCACTGAAATCAGTCAAAAGTCGAGCATATCTATAACTTTTCCGCGCTAGCATAAAATTATTCTTTAGAAGTGAATTTTGGATCCTCATGAAGAAAAACTTGGATGTGATGAATGGAGAAAAGAATTTAAAAAGAACAGGAGCGAATATTGCGCGAATATTCCATGATTGTATCCAATCAGTTGAGAGTGATACACCTACGATAGGAGGGCAGAGGGAAGAGAAAGAGGATGTGTGTGATTACGGTAGAGATGCCCAAAGTTCTCACAACCTCATCAAACGCACTCAAAAAGACATTTCTCACCAATATTTCTTGCTGCTTCATTGCACACAATATCTTTCTCATTCAGACGGATTTGTAGGCACGCAACTTGCTCTTCCATTAAATGAAGCTCCTGAGAGGAAAAAAAATAATACACCACATCGCATTAGAAAAGAGATAAGCGCTAATACCTTTTCCCATGACGGTGCCTGATTAACGACGTTCTGCATAACTTTTTTTGGAGTTGCAGGAGGAGTAGCTCCTAACGCCGCAGAAACCTCTGAATTGCTCGACTATGAGCATAAAGATCCAAAATTTCCTACTCAAATGAACTCACGCGGTTTTTCAAGGACTGAGTTCTTGACCTTCGACAACATTGTGGACGTAATGTTACGCAGACCAGTTGGAGTGTCCTCATGAGGAGTTTCGTTCGCCACAGGTAAACCTTGACGACCACGATTCGGATGGTCGGCACCGGTGACTGTCATGTGGGAGAAATTGCTCAGTGCACCCAACGTTGCTGGTCGTTGATATTTCTGCATATAAATACGTAAAATTAAAAGAAAACGTGTACATCCTTCCGAAAAAGAACGCCGTGACCGCCGGCACTTAAGTGCCTCCGAACGATAATCGTTCGATTTAAGTGAGTAGGAGATGAGCGTGAGTTTCCGAAGACGAGTAGCGGTGACAGGAGCAAAGAATAATGCTAAGGACTATACGTAACTATAGTTTCCCCTAAGTTTTATTTATTTATTCGCCTAAGTAGATCAGTCTCTGTTCAGTCAGAGAAACAGTAATATAACGAAAAAACCTGACTTACTAGTTAAAAACACCTGAATTCACTATGAAAAAACTGATCACTGGTGCTCAGAAATTCCACGTCACCATGTTTTCAGAGATTTTTTCTCTGAAACAGGCATCCCGATATGTCAACAAAACATCAGGATCACCCTCACCTCGGCGCAAACCAATAATAGGCTGCACATGAGCAACTACAAAATACACTTACTTTTGGATTCCTGAAGTGCAAAGCCTGTTGAATAAAAGTGGTAACATCGACAATTGGCGGGTAACGCATCAAGTATTGCAGACAACCACCGTAGTCCGATTGGAGCACTTCAAAATAAACAGAATGAAAGACCTCATCTGTAGGGTAATGCAGAGAGCGGAAGATGGAAAAGAGAGAAGAAAACAGAAAAGCTAACAAGAAAAAAACGAAAACGAACGAAAAATAATGGACACTAAGGGAAATGAAAAAGTTTCAAAACTCACAGAGATGTCGTATTTGAACGAGCATCGCTACAAAAATACATTCCACCATTCTGTTTATCGGTCGGTCACACAGAAGAACATCCCAAATGTATAGGAGATCATGAATGGCAAACTCTCGACCAAACAACAACCGTAACCATCGACTGAAAGGTAAGAAGCTTCCTATGCTTTAGAGAACGAAAAATTCAAAAACTAATATGAAGTGGGAAGAGAGGTTGAGATTCAGGACATTTTAATAAAATGATGTACAAATATTAGCAAGGAATCAGATCCATTTGAAATAAGTTTCTCGGCTGAAAAAAGAGAAGTTAAAAACTTACATCCCATATAATTGGGGCGGAATGTCAAGGTGGTTTAAGTGATCTGCCAGCATCGGATCAACAGAATGAAGTCGTTCACCAATTGCGACTAACTCACGCATTATGTGAGAGGTAGGAGTGGCGTCTTGGACGCTAAAATCTTCCAGATGAGACAAAATATCGGCAATGAAAAAAGGAAAAAAAAACGCATCTACCGCATGAAGGGCCCGGATTCGTTGATCGAAGGCTTTGGTGATGGTGTTGATGATGAGTCTTCATACCATTTCGCCACCTCTAGCATTACTTCACAAAACATCCCACTTAAATCGTCTTGGTATGACATAAACAGCCAGTAAAATAGTTGGTAGTCAGTAACAGAAACATACTAGCTGTCACTTTCCAAGTATTCAGGGTTGTAGACATGGAAAAGGATGGAGCGATCCTCATTTGAAAGCATTCTGTAGGAAAAAAAAACCTCTCATTTAGAATCCCATTAAGTTCTTAGTCTAATATATTATAGCAAGCTACTACAAGCTGCAGATCTAAGTATTTAGAAAAACTCACTTCAGGCCTCCGTTCTCATCGCAATGACAAAAAGATTGCTGGTCTGAATACAACACAAACATCAATGGAGCAAGAATCTCATGCATTCCCTGAATATTTGGGATTATAACAGGACGTGAAGCATTACAATGGGACTGCCTCACCTGTTTATATGATACAAACGAATTCTCCTTAGCATATATCAACAAAATATCGCACATCATTCGACGAATGTGTTCCTGTTGAAAAAATTCAAGTTCTGGGAAGCTGAAATTCGTTGACAACAGTGAAATTTGCAGCAGCGGACAAGTTCCCGTGTCAGAATAAAAGATGCTTACGTTCTCCCAACATCTTTTGATATGAGATCACGGAGGTCATGGTCTGCAAAGTATTGTTGCCATGGATTCTGAAAATTCACATACACTGCGTAGAAGTTAACGTGATAGCTGATGTTTCTAGTTTTGAAAAAAAAATGATGGCCTGACTACCAAATAAATAAATTTAAATTATTTGTAAAGCAAATTAAAACATGGGCGATGAGCGACAAGACGGCTAGCAACAAGAAAAAAAAAGAAAAATGAGTGAAAGAATCTGTGTGGCAGCCTTACAGGCTACGTGTGAACGAGCCGTAACTTAACTCAATGTAACGTACATGGTCCGCCTGGTCAAGAGGATTATTCACTTGAGGATCCTGACAAAATCGATCATCATGCGGATTAGGGATGTTTTTCTGCTTGAGGTGAGCATATAACTTCCTTGCACGACTTGTTACCGAAACCCATTCGACTTTGGAGATAGGCAAACACTTTAAATGGATCTGAAAAACAGAAGATAGAGTCATTAAGGAAGGAAGTCTGGGAAATGAAGTTTCCGTTTAGCTTCTAGCCAAGCAGCAAAAAAAGAGAACTGAGCACCAATTTACATGATTCACTAACCCTCCAAGCGATGGACCGAAGGTTGGAGGTTCTTAGACCTCCTCTTAAACAAAATGTCTTCAAGATGTCGATAGTGAGCTGATCACTCAGAACAGAAGAATACTCATTCCTAAAGAGCAAGGATAAACATACATACATGCATTAACTAGATCTCAAATACTAATTTGCAGCAAATACTACAGGAGTTAGCACAAAAAAAGCACAAATTCCTGAAATGGGAGTCAAATTACATGAATAAAATAAATCAGAATTGATGCGATTGTAAAAACATCCCCGTCTGTTCCCCACGTCCCACATCAAATGATTCTTACTGTCCAATCACGCAATTTGTTGACAGAATCAGATCCATTTAAAAAAAAAAACAGATGGAAACAAAAAAGGAAACCGCGCTAAAATTACCGACCAGGTTGGCTCCTGAGATGAATTCTCCATGTTTCAAACGGACAATTGAACGAATAACGAATAAAATCACCGTAGTGGCGTAAAGAATAGAATGAATATAAAAACTTCAATCACGTTTAATCAAATCAGCCTGAACCAATACAAAGTCCACATTATGGAAATGGTTGGTCGCTGAAATATCAAACATTGAGAATGTACCTTATTTTACAGGATCATCGGGAGCAAATTGATTCACGTCAGTGAAGGATCAACAAGGTCGGAAGACAAGTATTATTAAAATAACGATAAAAATGAAACTTATGCAAACATCTTCCACTGATCATAAATGTAGCGATAATCTCGAACTAAGACTGCAAACGTTGGGAATGTATGAAAGACAAAAAAAGACAGATTCTTTTACAAACTTATTGAATAACTGGAATAGAAAATGAGCGTCACTCGCTCGCAGACAACACTTTGTGAAAGATGAAATCTAGAACAAGCTTCTTATCTCAATAAGCTTACGAGAGCGTTAAATTCGAAGAATTCCAAGGAAAAAAGGAGAGAATGGAAACACGCGTCATGGGCGATGAGAAATCCATAATTTCCACTTGCAAATGGCGTCATTTATTAAAGCTATCACGACTTTCGTTGCTAAATGTGTTACGCCGCATTAGGGTCCCAAGTTATAACTGTAGACGTTTAAGACTCATCCATTAAGCGAGTTCGATAAATTATAACCACATTTTTCCAACAGCTGAACGTGTCCAGCTCCTTACAGGTAATCGTAGGAATGTCTACATTACTTTGCCTAACGGACAAAGTGTCTGGCGTTAAAGCCAGCACATCACGAATCTGACGTGGTATGAATTTCCCATGGAAAGCTTCCATACAGGGTAGATTGCGAAAAACCAGGTGGTTCCGCTCATCCCTCCGTAGTCGACGTAAAAAACGGTCCGGAAGCCGCCGTTCTTTACGATTTTCTTGCATTAAAACGTGCTACCCCTCTGCAAGCGCCGCAACGAGCGAGCCCTCAAGGATTAATAAGGTCTCCTCACCAGGCTATTCAAGTTAAACTAATGAATAATCTGAAGGGGACCGGAAAGTGTACATAGAATCGCGTTCTAACGCACCTCGTAGGAACTAAAGCGATTTCCATGGCGTTTCTTATAACAGAGAAACTTCTTCTTAATCACGGAGAGATGAACGAAGCAATGTGGTTTTCCGCAATCTTCGTCCCCTTGTAAAAACTTTTCATGAGAAATCCATACCACGTTTACAGTACGCTGCCTTTAATCAATCCGCTTGGTATACGTTAACGCGTTCACCTCAATTCAGAAGTGTTTAAGGTATATGAACGCGTGTCTAGCCTATACAGTGACTTACCGAGGCTAGCCGATGCATCAAGTCACTATTTTTATCCTCACAGACAAGTCTTACACCAATTTATCGACCACTAAGGGATTGGAGGAATGGTTGAGACTTGACGTGACTAAGGCTTCGAAGCACAGATCAATCGTGAAGTCACAGCTGAACCTCTTACCGACTGCGCTGCACTCGACGTTTACTTTGCATACTTTCAGGTAACAGCACATTTACTGTCGCTGTGACTTATGTTTAGCTGGGACACCGTGACGCATTCACAACAATCCACACGCTTGCTTTGCTCGATACTTTCCCTCTGCGCTTTGCCTGCCCTAATCGAACGCGTTCCTCGGCAGGCCACAAAAACATGGATATCGGCATCTCTACGGATCTGCACTTTGAGAGATACTATTTCTCCTATCCATAACACGGAATTCTAGAAAACCTGAAGAGGTAATCAATTACAGCAGAGATGAAGGAAATGAAACATATATTAGTAATCTACCGACGAAGACAAGGGGGAAAGTGGAAGAAGAACAAGCACGGATGAGCATAGACATAAGCTTTGTACGGATTCGGGTGATGGGCGTGACCGCGACGGGGGAAGTGAATCCAAGCTGAGCTGACGTGGCGTCGCTAGTGTCACCCGCTAGACAATGACTACTATTATATAACGCTTCAGAAAGCAATAAGAAGAAAAAACGCAGACGTAGGGAGCCCCAGTCTATTCAAGTTCAGTGAACCAGGCAGAATGTAGAATAACTAAGAAAACTGTGGAAAAATTGTCAGACAACCTCGTTTCTATGAGTAAGGGTGCAAAATAAGTATTCGTAACAGGAAACACGGAAAAAGAATCTCCTATACAACTTCTCGAGAATTTCCAAAACTGGTCTCACCCATATTGGGTGAGATTTGCAATATTTTGCGAGAGATAACAGTCGTACGTGAATATGATGTGGGCAGAGGCAGAAGCATAGCATCACATGGAAACGCGATGACGTGCATTGAAAAGATAATTCGATGTGGATAGCTATAAAAGAGAACGCAGCGGGAAAGATTCTTTTTTTCCCCATCACATCTTGGTGAAACGCTATCGAACAGAGTAGGGAAGCTCGACTACGTCATCGGACACGACACTCGCCTAACGCGAACATGAAAGTGCTCGCTTTTTTCGAAGTTTTTTTCAAATTCTAGAGTGCAATGTATTCTGTTGGTTGTTTTTTTTTCCTTCGGAACATCAATAAAAGCTTCATCTAATTGAATTTACGCCGATATTTCGAATTAAAAACAACATATACCACGAAACCGACGATGCTGGGATTTCTTCAAGAAAAAATAGGAGCTGTAGATCACGAAAGTTAGCGCAATACAGCTCATTTCCACCTAATGCTTTTGAAAAACTCCGTGGGAGAAAGCCTTGTCGATCGAATTTTCCTACGATGCAACTAACAGCGCGTCACGTACTTGAGTGCGGGACATAGGCCGCATCTGTGAGCGAGCCAACAACCAAAAAATAGAATGGGGTGCTGGCGCTTCCTCTCTTCTTCGATATGCCTACCCTCAAATATCCGACATTTACTTAGGTGCTTCATAGGAAACTTCGATCGAGACCGCTTCTCATGCAGGATTGCAGTTTGTTAGGAAAAATAGGGGGAATTGAGCGTGATCCCGTTCATACTCATGATCCACACCCCTATCCCTATCGTTTTCTCCAGTAATCCCAACATCGTCAATTTTGTGCTATGCTACCTTTAACTACAACACTGAATAAGTAGAAATACTGAAACATGCTTTCATCTACATTAAAAGGAAAAGAACGGAAAGGGGAACAGAAGATTCCGACCATCAACCGCGTCCAATACGATCGATACAACAGGATAAACAAGTTTTGGACCGTAGATTGCATGTACTGCTACTATACAATAAGAATTCGTCATCCCAGTACATGTATTCAAATGTTTCGAAATGAATACGTTTATCCGAGAAAAGTTTAGGTTCTGTTACGGAGCGCTAAACACACATTTTGTGTCAGGAAATCGACCAAATGATATTGGATAGCACCGCTAGAAAAAAAAAACGGGCGTCGATTGTTGCATTCTCATTCTAACCATCTTCTCAGGGACAAATATAATGGATGTATTAGGTTAAGATGCAGTAGTCGAAATCCTTCATCCCATCGATATTTCTTTATAAAAAGCCCTACAGGAAAACCCCGCAAGGATACGCATCTACGAATTGGTGACTGAGACAAATAAGTGTTAAGTGCAACGAAATGAAGCAATTATGGGGAAAAGCGAGGACAACCCCAAAAAGTGGTCGTAATAGCCACCTAATTTCTTGCGGTATGTACCACTAAACAGGGTTTGCTGATTTTGTTATTATGTTAATTACCACAATTATCACACACAGGCGTTTGCGGGATTCGAACATTCAGCGCTCATCTTCCCCGTTCGCGTTCACCTACTTCATGATTTCACGTGGATTTCCACTGTTGGGCTCAGATCTCAAGAAAATTGTGATTAGAGGACCAGATGCAACCTCCCACCTCTCCCTCCTCTCTTTTCTCGGTATTTGTTAGTTCCTGAATTCCTGAGCAATGATCAGTAGATTTGCCCATGTTAAACTGCCCGTGAACCCTGGCATGTTAAAAAAACATAGTTTTTGATTGATCTGCTTGAGATGCAGCCAAGCAAACCAATCAAAACCTATGCTTTCAACATGTTAAACTTATTTTAAAAACATCCTCGAAAATCATAGTTCTGGTAGGTGGTGGTCACGTCACTAGATCCAGCAAAGGAGGTGAACACTAGCCGATGTGTTGTCCTTTGAGTTTGCCCATCTTTTTGTAGGATGATGAGGCATCTAAGAGGATAACCCAGTGATGGCTTTGATTTTCCCCAGGCTCTGACGAAGGCGATAACGAAACGTCAACCGTCAGTCAGTAAAGAAAGATCAATACCGATCTCGTCTAAAGCTCACGCAAAACACCCAGAAGATCATCAGATGTTTCGAAAGGAAAGCAAAAATAAATCCACTTGGCTTCCTAGAAAGCAGGGAAGTGGGGAAATCCACATGTGGACCGACGTAATCCCAAACCTACACCGAACTCAAAGACTTCCCGACTATCTATTAAAGAAACACTGCGATCTGATTAAAACCATAGGCCACGTGACTGAAACGGAGCAAAGCACATGAGGAAATTGAAAAAAAATCGAGTTACGGCAAGACGAGGTGTTGCCCGAGTTCTCACGGGCCCGCCTCCTACCGATTCTACAAGTTCTTCACGGGACCAAATCCCCGAACGGTTAGCTGAGTATCAAATTTTTAGTACAGCACATGAACAGCCAAATCGTTGAATTCGCTCTTCATTGGGGGTTTTCGTTTCTAAACTTTCTTTTTAACAATGGATTTGGATTTGTTTAGAGATCTTATATAATTTCAAATGGAGTAACTATAGGGCGTGTCCGGGGATTTGTTTATGAACACGTGTTCGGTGTTTCCCCATATTTAGCATGTGATTAACCCATTTGGGAGCATTTTGTGTTGTCGATGCGACTTTTTTGAACTTTTTCTTTTCAATATTTTAGGTGGATTACACTGCATCTTTGGTTAGTCATTTTATTTTTCTCCCACCAACCATTCTAGAAGGAGACTGATTGGTTTCTCAAGAGGGTTTATTCGACCTAATTTTTTCTATAGTTTGAACTACATAATTGCTCTTTTTTGAGTCGGAGCGCTACAGTCATCTTTACCGAAGATCCTATCCTCTTTTTTTTATTGCAATAGTGCATTTTTAATTTGTGAAAACTTCACGTCTTGCTTGTGCTCTGTGAAATAACTCGTAAAACTAGAGATAATACCAAATTCCAGTAAACAATGCGCAAATCTAAAAACTCTCAAAACTTGGTTTTCATGACGTTATGTTTCATGGACTGTAAGATGCATTTCGAATAGTTCTCCATGTTGGGTTTTTGCCACTAACAAGTGGGCGTAGTTTACAAGTATCTTAGTGAATACGTGACTACATCTACAAAGAATCAGAAAGGTGTAGAAATTTGCATGATATTTTCATCAATCCGTCACTTGACGTACTTTCACTTCAACTCATCCACTCTATAGTTGTAAATAGTTGTTTCGTTTTGTAGCCTAAACGCAAAACCCGATCCATTGTTGAGAGGGAGATCCATCATCGAAACTTTGCGGAACACTGTGCTTGAAAATCGAGCGAACATATTTTTGCACTTTTTTTCATTAGCGGTATCGTGACGTTATCAGTCATTACCGAAGTTTGTTACAAATTTTCCATCACCGAAAAAAGAAAGTATACAGCTAAATGACGTGCAAGCTTTTTTTTTTACTGTAGATGCTGAAGCTTCGTAACGATTATTCGTACTTAAGTTTTCTCGCCAGTCGTGTTTCATAGTTTATTTGGATTGTGATTAAGTGATTCCGTGTTTTTTTTTCAATATGTTCGATTTTCGGTAACCATGTCGGGCGGATTCGAGCCGTTCGCCCTTACTGAGGACGATGTGCTGAAACTGATCGCTACACAAGCACACATTGGTTCCGCCAATGTTGACTTCCAGATGGAGCAGTACGTGTATCAGCGTCGCTTCGATGGTAGGTAGATTTTTTTTGAATTTTCATTGATTATTCAGCTTCGTCAGTAGATCGAATCATGTTCTTTTAACAGGAACTTACATCATCAACCTAAAGAAGACATGGGAAAAGCTGCTTCTCGCTGCTCGTGCCATCGCTGCTGTTGAGAACCCCGCTGATGTTGTTGTGGTTTCTGCCCGACCATACGCTCAGAGGGCTCTGCTGAAATTCGCTGCACACACCGGAGCCACTGCTATCTTCGGACGTTTCAGTCCGGGATGTCTGACCAATCAGATCCAAAAGACTTTCAAAGAGCCACGTCTTCTGGTTATTTCTGATCCTCGTGTTGACCACCAGGTCTGTATTTAAGTTTTGGCTTCGATTATTCTCCTCATTTTCTTTCACTTCTCTTTTTTTCTTCTTATATATTATCTGTTATAACATGCCCAGCAATGATTGGATATAAAGTGTAGCCGTTCTGAGGAGCATTGACGTGGTCATATATCAGCTCTATCAGTTAACATCTTTGCTTGCAAGGTGCCATGTACTCAAAGTGCATCGTTTTTCTGAACTGTTTACCGCACGATTCTCAACTTTTTATCCTTTTGAGTGGTTCCATTGGTAAGAAAAATCTTAGTGAATCTTAGTTTCATCGGGGAGCTATGCTTAATCAGGTGTAGATCAGATTTCAACTAAACTCGCTGCGGAGTAAAGGGCATCTAAACTTGGCAGATCAGCTGTTTTAGGGGCGCATTTTATGCGTAGATTTTTTAGGGGACGAAACAAGTTGGTGTCATCTATTTTTGTACTTAATTACACGCAAAGTGTGCTATAAAAAAGACATAGAAGATAAACCATACTGCAATACCTAGCATTTTTTTTGTGGTGGGTTCTGTCATCGCAGGAGGTGAAAAGTACCTGGGAGAGATTCCTTTCGCAAATCCAGTGTGATTTTACCTAGTGACTGGATAGATCTGCGTCTCGTCATGAATTAAACCAACGTAGCGTAAAAGCTCGGTTTTCATTGAAACCAACGTAGCTTTATGCAATAGACTACGATGACTTGTATCTTTTTTCAGCAATACAAAGAATTTCTACTCGCGACATCTCAGCTGAGATTCGGTCTTTTTTTTAAACAAAATAACATTCTTACCCTTTTTCATGTAATTGTTAGCAAATAGTTGATGTTATTCAGAAGTTTTGTTATCATTTCAAGATGTGACATATTCAGCGTTGTTTAGTTCATTATTTAATCAGCAGTGCAGTTTGATACTAGTGGTTAATGATGGCACACATAATCGTTATTCGGAGAATTGGTTGTCAATCTTTTTGGATTTTTTTTTTTGCTTAGATCTATGATATTTATGCTTCTCATTACTTTACGATTGTCTTGGTCTCTTTGGCTTTCACTTCATATCTCTTTTAAATGTGAAGATTCTTGATCTGCCTGAAATTTTAACACCTCTGGGATTTAGGTTGTCACGGAAGCTTCTTATGTCAACGTGCCGGTCATTTCCTTCTGCAATACGGAGTCTCCCTTAAAACTGATCGACATTGCCATCCCTTGCAACAATAAGGTAATAATTTTAAATTTTGGCCTTTTGTTTGTGGGTGAGTTCATGTCTTCCTTCCGTTATTTCATATCTAGTCAATTTTAGGGAGAGCAGTCTATCGGACTCATGTGGTGGCTGCTGGCTCGTGAAATCCTTATCCTCAGAGGAAAGATTTCTCGCCAGACCGGATTTGTACTAGATGACAAGGAAATTATGCCCGATCTTTACTTCTACCGTGATCCACAAGAGTCAGAGAAGCAAGAAGCAGCTGAAGTCATGCCCGAGATCAAGCCCGACTATGAAGTGCCTGGAGAGACCGTCGATTTCACTGCTCAACCCGATATCAAGGACTGGGCTGCGGAGACAGCGACATGGAACCCTGGAAGCAAACCAGGAGAAGCGGCTGGGGAATGGGGAGCTGGTGCGCCTACAACCACATGGTGATCAGTGCTATTCAGATCATATTTGTGATCATCTGTTCGTTGTTGTTTACGACATAAAATGTTATTTTCTGTTATCCTGAGACAATTTTGGAAAATAAGAGTAGTGTCTCAGGAATGTCTGTTGTTTAATTGCTTTCTGAGAATACCTCGACCTAACATTTAACTACTCAGACGATCTGGATGGCCTCTTCAAATGAGAATCAGGTAAGCGGCCTAGCTTCTAGATCGGTACTGCAAAATTTTTGAGTCAATTTATTGTGAAAACAGCTGCGGTCGAGGCGTCCACAACAGCATTTTAACCAGTCAGCTGTCCGGCGGATTTCCGAAATGAATCATCTGTCGCTTTTTTTCATAATTAATTAATTCTTTGGAACGCTTTATCTATAGTATATTTATTCGACCTGCCGATACGCTTAAGAAGGCAGTGGAGATTCTTGATGTTCCATGTGCGTTCTATGTTGTAAGGATCTGTTTTACATTTCATTTTTGTTTGTGCCTGTAGGCAGCTGAGATCCTCCGCCAGAATAATTGTTCCAGTTGAGATGTCATGCTATACATACATTGCGCACTACGTTCACATTACGGGTTGGGAGTTCTGCACTTTTACGCTCTGGGCAACCATTTATTTAAACCTTTTAAATGAGGACTAAAATAGCCTGGAAAAGTGTATATTAATTCCTCTTTTGTGCGTCAGGTCCTATTTCCGTTAATTCTAATTTGATCATCAAATGGGCCTGAGACTTCATCCACGTTTTGAAGCGGACTTTGACAATCTCATGGCTCTCCGTCTTTCTAACATGATGGTAGAAGCGTTGATTTTATGGTAGCTTCTTCTTTCGATCTATACCCATCAGTTGTAGAAATCAAATGGATACAAACATTTGAAGCAAAGTAACCTTAAGTGAACGAATATTGGAACATCATCAACACTACTTAGTGGCAAAGTTCCTTGTTTGATTCATTTTGTTTCAAGATAGTCGGTTATTTCCAAACCGAGTAATAAAAATGAGCAGTAGTCTATTACTCCGAAAAAAATCGAAAGTAACTCGACTTGTGTGAAATCATCTTGGTTCCTCATCAGGGAAAGCAACTAGAACGCAATGCACCCTGAAGTTGTCGATGTTGAGATCTCTCAAGGAAAAGAAAGGGTTAGGGGTGTATATTACGGGTATGTGGGTGTTCACGCGCAATTTCCCCTTATCGTGCTGAAAAATGGTGCGGAATAGGTTCACGCTGTACGAGTTTTCCTACCAACATCTTATAACTCCACCTTTGTGTACGTGCCAGTGGGCTGTACGGGAGTAATTTACACCTATAACCTTATCTTTTTGTGAAGAAATTCCAACATTTTGTCGATTTCATGATATGCTGCTTCTAGAGAAGCATAGGAAGCGAAATGGATGACAAATGCTACTCTCGACATTGATTTATAGACTAGCGGTCACAGCGGACTAGTGGTTGGAGCAAAAAATGGAACATTGGTTCCCGAGGAAGACCGATACGGAATTTAATCTTCTCATCGTGTGGTTCCTACAAATTAAAAACTCATTTTGTGGGGGAGCGGTACTACATTGTAAATCTTAAATTAGTATTAATGGATTATTACTAATTACTATTAATTGATGGCATTACATCATCAAATGAACATTAGTGCTAGATTTTAACGTGGCTGGTGGTAGTGATAAAGCAGTTATTTCTTCTATTCTGATTCATTTGTATGATTGCTGGCAATGTGGTGTCGGAAGTGGAAAAGTTAGAAAGTAACTGAGTAGGTGAGAGAAAGTAGCGTTCTAACTAGAATTCAAATGAAGTAAGGGAAAAATCCAAAAAAAAGAGAGAGGAGGAAGAAAGTGACCGTAATCACGTTGTTTCGACATTTCTGAAGTGAGATTCATAGAGCTCAATAGTGATCTACCTCACTGCAACTATGACCATTCCTCGAAAGTGGGATATCACTTAGTGCTGAGAGTCGCTGTATAGAAAATCCAGGTACTTTACATAGCTCAGCCAAGCCATATTTGTCAATTAGTACCGACTCTGAATGTCTGGACCACATAGATGCACCGTTTTATCGTGGCAGATCTACTTCCACGATCTCGGCACCAAATATATAGTAAGTATAGTAAATGAGATGAAAGAAGAAGAGAAGGAAAAAGGAAGGAAGAAAGGAAGAAAAAGGAGAAAAAGAATACAGCGCCAGCGCGTCCCGTGTTGCACGACTAAAACAGTCGCGCGCGGGAACGTTGCTCTCGCGATGCGTTCCAATCGCATCCTCACAGGATTTTCTGCGATGCGCCGAATTTGGCGGCTGGTTAGAATTTTTGGCATTGTCTTCACCTTGGCTCCTCGCCAATTCTTGATGAAATTGAGGATAAGCGTGATCCAAGTAGTGTTGGTCCCAATAAGCTAGCTATAGTCGTGTGAAACGACACGAAGCTCGTTGCAGTTGCGTAAGGCGCTGCACTGCGCTCGAAGTAGAGCAGCGGTCGGGACCGAGGGAGTAGGACCGGAGTGATCGCGGGGTGCAGTGATGAGTGGTGCTAGCAAGGTGTCCCCTGGCGTCCCTGACTGCAACGCTCCACCGCAGCGAGCGCAGCCTCTTACGAAGTTCATGTCGTCTTGACCCAACTATGAACATTTTTTTCTGAGAAGCACATAACGCTTTTACGTCTTTAAAGACGTAGTGTGAGACTTCCTCTATTTTTGGACTGTTGCAGTAATGTTTTGCCTCATAATAACTGCTTCTTATCGTTGTAATATGGTCGTGTCATAGCGTACTAAAACTTGGTGCATTTGCGTAAGCGACTGCAGTGGAGGTGGGACCTTTACTCATTTCTGCGGCACAATTTCCTGCTAAGGCTTTTCGCACAACTTATTCTCTTAGTCTTGTCGACTGTGTTCTGATTTGATCCCATGCCAGGTTTTTTTCTTTTCCGTTTTTTGCAGTTTCCAGATTATTGAATTCATAGGGTTTTGCAAGGACGTTAATGATTTAATGGCACTGTTTAGATTTTCTTTCAAAAAAATCAAGTAAAGGCCAATTTCTGCAGGCTTTGTGCACAGCTGGTTTCGATAAGTGAGAGCAAATCGAACGTTTAGCATCTTGCAGACCGTTTTGCAGCTGTGCTTACACCTCAACAATTTAATCTGTAACTGATTTCATTGACATCGCATCATCTGCGTTGCATTGCAGTAATACGGCGACAGACTATATTAATTGCTATACGATTTAGAAAGAAATTAAAGACTGCCAACTTATATAGCCTATTTTTCAACATGATAGTTTTTTTTTTGTTTTATATGGGTGCGATGCTTTTCATGTTGATCGTAGATTGTTTGCCACTATGAGTAAAAAAAATAATTGTAAGTGCGAGTTAGTTTGTGCTTTCTTTATGAAGAATGGGAAGAAAAACAAATAATAAAGGGAAATAAGTAATAATAAAGGAAGGAAAGATATTAAAGAGGCTAGAATTACTGGAATTTTATTAATGATCAAGCTATCGAGTTACCACTATCCATACTTGGTTATGTTTGTTATCGAAGCAAATTTGACTCGTTCCGTAAATGTAGAAATGTAGTTTTAGAGTGTAATTGTTGTTGTAAATAGCCTGGTAGGTGAATATTCGCTTCTTTTAGAACAGATAAAGAGAACAATTTTATTTTTAATTTGAAGCTTTGGTTAATTTTGTGCCATGGTCTTGTCGTATTATCTAGCAGTGTAATGACCTTCCATCGTGAGGGCAACAGATTGATCATATTCCATTGAATACTGTGATATGTTCCGTTGGAGACCGGAACTGCAATTCTCGATTAAAAAAAAAAGTGAAGCGTACTGTTATTCATTGAAATTTGCAAGAGCGCGTACAAGGATAAAAAAGATCAGATATAATTTCACTGGAACGATAAATGTGCGTTCTTTTCTGGTTTTATTTGTTGAAATATCCACACAGTTGTTATTTTACATGGTTATTTTATACCTGGGACATTTGAATTTAGCGAAAAAATTCGTAGAACTATGAAATAATTAGATAAATCATTTCTTGTAGGTGATGTATGCTAGCGAAAAGTATTCTGCGTTGATGCAATCCAGTTTCACGCCTTTCTTTTCCAAAAAAAAAAATCAAAAGCCAAATTGCACCATTGGTTCTAAATCTACGGATACTGTTTTTAAGTTCAGTCGATCTATGACTAATAGTGTAGCTTTGCAGATGAGACAGCACCCCACTTTCTCTTTATCTAATCTCCTCTTCTATTTTTCAGTGATCGCTTTATCTTTATTACCTTCACGCATGGTTTCGTTCAACGTCCGAAACTTCCCGGACTCATTTTAGTATCACCATTTCCGTCCAATGAAAAAGTGTGACCACACCGCGTGCTGAAGATTAATGAGTATTCTCACGTTGCACATGAACAAGAACAAGAAAATAGAAAATCTAAATTGGTTATGTGTCTCCAATAATTCGTCGAATTAGTGTTGAAGATTTGAGGTTGCCGTATTTTTTCACTCTGTTCTCTATTTTCGCTGAAAAGTAAGAACTTCACGGATCGAGTTCCATATCTCTATCGCTGCCGATAAATCATCCCATGTGTTTCTGCTGCTGACAGCTGCGAAAGTAATCGCTCATTTTGACGCTTTCTCGCTTGTTTTTTCTTTCTTCCTTTGAATTCTACCATATCCGTGCGGTGTTGATTAAAATCTACTCAATCTACTCACTCCTATTACAACACTTAGTGTTCGAATTTGTTTTCTTCATTGAGAATTGCTACAAATTGGTAGTTGGAGGGGTCGGTCTGATTTTTCCCATTTTTTAAATTTTTTTGAGCCGTCTGGAAGTATTTCTGTTACTGTTCCATATCATATATATTCTTACTGCGTATTATATCGGTGGACGGTTTCCGAAAAAAAAGCAGACTTGTAGTCAGTCAACACTGCTTCTTGTGAAACAAATGCTTAGTTTAGCCAGTCTTGGCTCGAGAAACGAGAACTGCGTTCAGATTTGAATTTTACAATATGTTAGTAAGATGTTTGTATTCTGCATCTGGAACTATCTCGAGAAAAACCCTCACTGGCCTCAACATTGGGTCCCGCTATCCCGCTTACTGCCTCCGCTTCTACTCCGAGTTGTCGCACTGTTATTTCTGGATGTAAATAACTGAATCAGTCGGGATCCTAAGACCTAAGCATTAGTTATAGAGCGTCTATGACATGTAAGTTAAAATTACTAAAAGAAAAAAGGACGATAGAACTTCCAGAAATAAGAGCGCCATCCTACTATGGCTTCCTGTCAGCAAGTAACGTATGGACCCAGCTTTGTTTTTTGAGTACTCTTTTGGGTCCTTTCCTGATACTTTGCAATACTGATTATTCATTTATATAAATGAACAAGATCACTAGTTCTTCTCCATTTTTCGTAGAAATTACCCTTTTCTTCAGAAACCCCGGCTTGAAGAACTTCTCAAGAAGTATCCACTTGATGTGTTTCCCAACTGGAGCATCACAGCGGACGAAAGGTAAGCAGCTTTATCGACAGTTCTCAGTGATATTGCTTTAATTTATAATTGCAGTAGTTGTCCGGAACTGTGGTGGGCGTTTATATTGTATTGAATATGTGAAAGTGCACATGGTGAGGAGAGATGTATGCACATGGGTACTTATTGGTGCGCAGTCAACCGCGATGTGGCTTGGGGCACTCTAAAGGCAAAGGGCGCGCGCATGAAACGGCATCTATCTGTTCAAACCTACGTTAAACCTTCGGTACCAGCGACTGTACATAGATGACACTGTATTGCATGTATTCAAGATTTTTGTGTAAGTGTTAATTCAAACCCATATTAGTCATGTGTTAAGGAAACTCTTCCGATAATCTTTTCGCCCCGGTAGACGCTCTTTGGAATTGAAGGCAAGGAGGTTACAATGAAGTAACGGCTACAGAAATAATTGGCCAATCATAATTTCTGACCTACTTCTTCATTATCTCCTTGGTTTCGTGAATAGAGTTCCCGCTGGAGAATTTTTGAGCGTGTTCTTTCAGCAAAAGAAGAGTCCTTGTTTATATTTTATATATATTAGAAAGAACTAAGACTGAAATCTGTAAGAAAAAGAGAACTTTAAAACAATCATGTCACGTGCAACCATTCGTAACAATCCTCCGTTGCACTTCCGCGTGGAACTTATTTTATGAGGAATGAGAGAGAGTACGAGGTGCATCGACGCCGAAAATAGGGTCTCCAATACTTGTGTTTTTCGTCTATAAAAGACAGTTCTTTGCCTTTTACTTCGGCAACACTATGATTTATTTGGAGACATGTGTAATGTAAGTATTTTTAACCGAGTTGGTGATGTCCATTCTGTGAGAATGTTAGCTTCTTGAGTTAGTGTTTAAGTTAGTGCTTCTACTAATTGTTATTTTTTCTTCTATTCTTTTTGTCGCACTAAATTGTTATTTTCCTCTGAAGTTTCATTACAGATTCTTTTAAAAGATAATATTTCGTAATTTCGGTGTTCTTTTGAGTGTTGCTTCAGTGTCTGCAGCTCACTTATTGAGGTAGATTCACTGGGTATAAAAGTTTGTGAATGCCAGAGATTCTCATGAGGTTTTTTTTGTCTTTTTGCTCGGAATCATGTGGTTCATTGGACGATTTATTACAACAAATAAAAAGAATGGAAAGGTGAAAGATTTGCCAAACTTTGTTGCACTCAAAGTCATAAGCACCTCTTATTTCGAGCTTGAACTCCATCAGCCTACTGTCCTATAATAGATAAGTATCGCGAAGGAGAATAAAATCACTTTGTGATACTTGAAACAATCCCGGTAAGAAAAATTTGCTGGGTCGTCTTCAATCTGTGTTCATTGTCATTGAAATTGGTATAGTCGTGTCAAAACGACATGACGCCAACTGCAGCGATGGGTGGTGACCGCGCACCTAGCCGCTACGCTTCACCGAAGCGCCTCGGAGAAGCCGATACGATACGATACGATACGCGTACGCGATTGCGTAAGCACTTCATGTCGTTTTGACCCTGTAGTACGTACGATTCTGGGTAGGATCAGAATAGCAAGGATAGTGAGTACAACGGCTCTGAAATAATGCTGATGCTGGTGAGAGCGATCAGCCCATTCCTAACTTCCACAACATTTGGTTTTCAACTGATCCTTACATATATTTAAGACTAGCATTGGAAGCTTTGAAAAGTTAAAGAACGGGAAATTTTCTGGTGTCGATTGTTTCCGAGATCTTAAGGTCATATCGTGATTAGGAAGCTTTAGCCAGTATCCTTTTCATGTTTCAATCACTTATTAGAGATTTCAGAGATAATTAGGATGTAAGTTCGTGCCACGGAAATAAATTTCAGAATGAAAGTCAAAGACAGTGGGAAAATAAAGAGATTCAGGTACTATGTGAGTGCTCCAGTCGATCACCTGGGAGAATGGGCGTTCCATCTTCGCTCACATCTCACAGCTCTTATCCTCTCAGGAAACCCGGCCATTGGATTTTTACAGGTACTAATTAGCCGTTTTTGTGCAAACTGGCTGTGTCTTTCATTCATTCCTCGAATATATTGCTATTTTGGGATTGCGAGAACTACTCTTGATATTTGTATGCACCTTTTCCTTTTCCGTTTCCATGGTAGGCCGTTCCTTATGGCAATCGAATGCGAGAAGATGTTTGCTTTTTCTCTAGTGAAATATTGCTGCAAAGCTTGCTTTTCTTGGACGTCTGCTTTCCTCAGTTGATTTTATACATGAAGTTCCAAATTTCTGAGATTGCTACTATCTCAGCTGATTAAATTTCTCACAGTTTTACTATCTTAAGGTTTCTTCTGGAACAGTTGTTCTTTATTATACACAACTGACTTGCATTGTTATAACTAGGATATTTTTCATTGTTTTTTTTTCTAGCGCTTCACCTGCTTGCGATCTGAAACCTTTTGTTTTTGCAGTCGGTACACTCAAAGACCATGACCAGGATTGCGCATGGATTTAGTATTTTAGGCTTGGAGGTGTTTTTCTTCTCGCTCATTGTGGCTATGGTGAGTGGACTTAGGGAAAAATGTGTTATTTTGCTTTTAATTTTGCTTAATACCTGGTGTACTCTTGCAATTTGGCTCTTTTTGCGATTGATTTGTTTTCAAGATCTTATAATTGGCGATTTACCGTCTCTACATAAGAAGTGCTCTTTTTTTTAGGTGTGGCTGTTTGACGCACGTCTTGGACGACTGCTCTCTGTGCTGTTATCGTTGGGATTTTTCGTTGCTGGCAGTCTAAAAGTCGCACTATGTCTGCCTCGTCCTCCATCCCCGCCAGCACTTTTCCTGGACGAGGAGAACAGAGACTGGTAGGTTTTGTGAGGGCATGTTGGTTGACGAGTTGATTGGCCCCAGGTGCTTTGAGACCCACTTGCCTATCAGCTCTATATTCTGCACGATTTCTCCTACTTCCTATAATTTTCTAAACACTATCCTATTGGTTTCAACTGGCTTTTGTTGTTGAGGGCATGGCCATCCAATCATGCATTGCTTGGGACGGCCTTTCCATGGTTCATCTGGAACTACTCAAGCAGTCACCATAACCTTTCCCTATGCTCATCAGTTATTCTACTGGCGGTCATCCTTACTTGTGAGTTTTACTTATGAATTATGAACTTCTTCGTGACATACATTTGGAATGTATTGAATTATGTTGCTCCATCAATCATTTTCATTTTTTCTTTAGTGTCTAAGTTTCCTCCTCTTTTTGCTCTCTCAATTACATGTGTTGCTTCGAAACATGGTTTCCACTCTGCCTCCGTGCATTTTTCCTCTGCCTCTCATTTTCCAGTACACCTACTGTATGGTAGCGCTTTCTTAAACTTATTCTTCTTTTTTCCGATCTCTTTTTATTTGCTTCTCGCGAATCAAATCACGGTACTCATGGATTGCAACTTTTTTCGCTTCTTTAGATCCAATCAAAGGATCCAATCACAGAAAAATCTCTTCATCGAGTTCACATTTTTCAGTGCTTGAAAACAATTTTTTTCACCTTTTCTCACTCCGGCGAAAGCGAATTTGCTGCAATATAACTTCGGAGTAGCCAAAGTCACTATCAAGTTCACAGATGAGATTTTATCGAATGATTTCATTTCTAATTCAACGGTTCTGCATTGTTTTCTTTTATCGAATCGGTTTTCTGTCGCTCGTTTAGAATTTTTGGTTTTTGAAAGCGTGGTACACTGATGTATTCTGCCTTTGGCAATCTTTACTGATATTGCAATTATAGAAGCAAAATGAGTTTCATTTCGAATTTGTCTTTGCATGATTGACAATATTATTTGGAAGATTTCTGTTTTTTGTTCTACTTTTCTATCTATGAAAAGAATCCTAATCTCTAGCTTGAAGCCAGCAAAAGAAAATATTAAAAAAAAAAAACCATGAGGAATATTTTTAACCATGGTCAAGATAGATTTTCAAGAAGAATGTGATTTTTGCAGTAATGTTTGAAGCTTTTGATCCTTCTTTCCAGTTGCATGAACACTGTCTCTCGGCGAACGATTATTTATTTATTCATTTGTTAACTTATTGCACTGATAAGGCATTAAGGAATAGAGAGCAAAAAGGATATAAAGACAAGGAGTAAGATGTAGTTAGTTTGATCGAGATAATATCATAGAGTAAGAAAAAAAAAGAAGTAATTATATAATACTAATAATAAAAATACTAATTAAAGCAAAAACTCCTCTTGGTTTTTGCACAGAGGATGCATAAAAGAAAAGAAGTGCAAGAAAAAAAAAGAAAGAAAAGAAGTAGTGATGTGGTTAGTTTGCTTAAAAGCGTCACCCCACAAATCTGAGGTGGTACGGATTTCAGGTGGAGTATTCGTATACGGGATCGTGGATTATGGAGAGAAGGGTGGTTTCGTCCATTTCTTCCTAATTGCCATAAAAAACGGCCCGGAAGATACGGCTTCGAGCGCTCCGGTGCGCTATTTTCTACAACGAGTTCGATTGGAGCGCGCCAGCCGTGTGCACACGCCGCATCTTCCGGGCCGTTTTTTTTTACGGCAATTAGGAAGAAATGGAATCACCCCCTCTCCATAATCTACGATCACGTATACGAATACTCTACCTGAAATCCGTACCACCTCAGATTCGTGGGGTGGTGCCTTCAAGAGAATATCTACAAAAAAAAGAAAGGGAAACTAATTAAAGCAACAAATCCCCATTGGTGCGAGTGTATCTATTTATTCTTTGATTACCTAACAATCTACTATTGATCTGCTATTTAATCTGTACATCGTCTATTTTGTAAGAAATATATGGAATATATTTGCCGCTGATGATCTCGCTGCCATTTTGTCGGTCGGCAGAAGAAACGATGTGCGGCTTAAGAATTCCCATGCAGTGCTAACAATTGATGTCCGCGCAGAAAACGACGAGCAATTCAACAGCGGCGGATGTTTTCGCGCGTGCGCTGATAGTCGCGGCGGGTATTTTTAATGCAGCCGCACAAATTTGTGTATGTGTACGTATATGTATTTGTGTGTGTGTGCAGTGTGTGCGGTGTGTCGTTAGTGATGATAAGCGTTGTTGTATCGAGTGTGTAGTTAAATGAATACCTGTTTCATCGCGTCGCACCTACTGTTAGGTAGGAACTGACGTTCTGCGTCTGCGGCTAATTCTAATGTGTCGTGTCTTCTTTATGGTTGTGATGGTTCTCTTCCGCCATCTCACCACCACCCACCACCATCAGCGCCGCCTTTGCATCCTCTTTTCGTCTCCGTGATGCTGTGCTTTCCGTTCTCTATCCGTTTCTCTCACGCCATCGCTGTGTCGCATCTACTGCGACTGATCACTTATCGATTTCTCTATTTGTGTGTGTGTGTGTGTATGTGTACTTACGTGTAATTTTCTCACATTATTCTCTATAGTAGATGATTATTGGTGTCATTCTCAGTCAGATCATTTGAAACATATCCTCTCAAATACCTCATCCAGAACTACTGATCATCCCATAAGGTACTGCATTAAAAAATCGTTGTGCCTACCTAAAAATCCGCGTTATGGATTATGTTACTGGACCATCGTGTTATCGAATCGTTCCTTCCTTTATTACCAATTAGGATCCGAGTCGCCTACGACCCCGTAGATCAAAACCCACCCGAAAGGTCTTGATTCGGAGCCAGCTCATTAATCATGGCTATGCACTCTTTCTTTCTATGATTATTGGTGTTTTCTATTCAATACACAATTTTTAAGGATATTTTAAAGTTTTGTTGTGCTGAAATCCCTTAAAAACCACATATACTAGCTGCTTACAGCTAATTACATGCACTGTCTGAACTTTGTGTTTGTGGCTAACTTGTGTTATCCACATCGAAAAAAAAAACCGTGCTCCGATATACGTGAATCAGCTGATGCTTCCTCGCGTCATCACATTTGTTCCGAGATGTTTTTTTCAATTCACGTTTAAATGACAGATGATGCCAGAAGGATATATCGATGAGTTATGTGGAAACGTTTCTGCTTCACAGCTATAGAGCATAAATGGAAGCAAATTTTCGCTGAGAAGAGGCCTTATAGTCATGTCAGTCAAGCGCTTTTGCTATGGTGATGAGCCTCATTTGAGTTGAAGAGGAAAAGAAATTGCGGTCGGATCCTGGCTACGAGTTTATAGGGGTTCGAGCAGAGCAGAGCAGAGCAGACTTTTTGTGCATTGAGATTCTGGTTTCTAAGAGAATACTTGCCTCAAATGATTATGTGATGTACTTGGTTTGGAAAATCAGAATACTCTAGAAGTTCGCCCTACGTGCACATTTTTGTAAAAAAATTAAAGCTATCCTTTCAAAATCTCGAGGGAGTATATTTCTGTGGTTTTTTTTGGTGGGAAATTGTCTGATTTAAAAAGTTCTCCACACTTCCTTTTCAAAAGTTTTTGGTTTTCTTAGATAGTACAAGAAATCACTGTCGTATCAATCCACTTGGGATGCTCCAGCAATTGAGAATCGTTTGAGGTTTACGAACGTCTAGCTGACCTATACAATGACTTGTGGGCTCCATCCGATATCAAGTCACTGTTTTTATCCTCCCAGACAGGTCTGGTACGAATTTATCGACCATGGAGGGATGAAAGGCTTGGTTGGCACTAGAGCGGAATCGAACCTCCGGTCGAATCATGCTGCAGCCACAGCGGACCTCTTATCGACTGTGCTACTCCCGCCCTACAGACAGTATAACATATGTAAATAGTTAAAATATTTATGAAGAACTTATGATCTTATAGGACGTAATATTCGCAGTGCTGCTTTCTTAAAAAGAAAACAAAATATGCGCGGTACAATGAATTGATGAAAAATACAAGGTGAGGTTGTCAAACCGCACTTTTCCTTATTAATAAAGTATTATTGAAGATTATTTATAGAAAAATGGAATTAGTATTTAAAAAAAACCAACGGGGGCATTTTTCAATCATATGAAATAAATATCATATAAAATACACACTAGAGCATGAATGGAAACTTGAATAAATTTAGAAAAGAAGATTAATTTTTTGAAATTTCACTCTTTCCTCTGCCGCAGACGCCCCCACAATGCAAGATTTGTTCAAAATTACGGTTTGACTGTCTCACCTCTCCTTCAAAAATTCGAACTGCTTCTATATCATCAAAGTATTTTATTCATAGAAAAAAAGCGAAGAGATCTATATTCTTTTCTATTTATATTTTTTTGAATGTTTGTAGAGTTCCTTGCTCAGAATATCCGTTGGAATCTTGTTATTCTTTGTGGAAATTTATTTATGCTCAAAAATGGTTGGGGAGTAGGGGGGTTCCAGCAAAAACCATCATCTTGTTAATAGTAAGTCGAATGGTGGGTTTGGACAAGATGGAAGTTTCTGTGGAGTTTGCGCAGGAGACCTAACTCTACCGTATCCAACTCCCACGTGTATCCTCATTCTTGCAAACAAGATGACGATTTTCACTAGCGCCTACGATTTGAACTGTAAATCCAAATGAATATAAAAGCTAATAGAAACCAACGAACAGGACAAAGAGGTTTTCTAAGGATTCTTTTCCATTTCACGGAGATGTCTACCTACCTGGTGCTGAGTTTTCGATCCACGTTTTCGCAAAACACCGCTATCAGATGTCATGCGCATAAGCGCATTCTTTCGGATCTCTTACAGATTCATTGCATACCTTGAACTTTGATCATTATTACAACAATTATCTTCGGTTATCGGTTGTGACCTACATTTATCAGATAGACTGATATGTCACAACGAATCAACGGCGGAATCGTTTTTGAGACGACGGATGTTTGAGTTTTGTTGGAGTTTCTTTCTTCTACATACATAGACGTTTTTGCAAACTCCAGAAAAAAATCCTGCTGGATTTAATTTGAAAGGGACCCTCTTGCAGTTACTTTTGAGGTTTGTTTCTAGAAACCATGTAGAAAAAGAGAGAAAAATTGAGCGTTAACGTTCATAAGTGCATGGAAAAAAAAACATAGAAAGAAGAAACATATGCAATCATGCGCAAAGGAAAATATTTGAAAGTTTTGTAACTTACTGAAGAATTTCTCCACGAATTTCTCCATTTTAATCCTACACATGTTTAATTTCAGAATTCATTCACTTATTCTCTATTCATTGATTTTTCGAGGTTCTGTTTGATCTACGCTAATTCACGATTTTTTTTTTGCTACAGCTCCACAATTTTTATTTGGTTGTTTAAATTCGTCGTGACCGTTATAAAAAATCAAATTAAATTATACTTCGAAGAAAATTCCCGAGAAATTCCCCTGAAAAGTGCCTCTTGATGCGTTAATCCGATGAGTATTGAGCTTTTTGTCTGCTAATGTACTATAGATATCCATAAAAAGATCCTATAGTTATCCATAGACAGAGTAATTTAAAGGCATCACCCCATGAATCTGACGTGCACAATGTTGGCGCGCTCCAATCGAACTCGTTGTAGAAAATAGCGCACCGGAGCGCTCGAAGCCGTATTTTCCGGGCCGTTTTTTTACGGGAATTAGGAAGAAATGGACGGAATTCTCTATTGCCGCTGGTCTCAGCCGCATAGATGCTGGAGGGCTCTAGCACTCAGTCATTTAATATCTTATGTGTATTTGATCCTATGGATTTTCCCATAAGATAATCGAAAATCCAGCTTAAAATGTGGACGAAGTTGGATAAATGCCGAATAGATGATGGACAACTAACAAAGCTTGAAGAAAAAACAAATTTGCAACCTCTTATTGGAATCATTTGAAGTTTATTGCAACTCTCTAGTGCATACAGATTTGCTCGGACGTTGATTGAACTGCACAACGCGCTAGAATTCATTTTTCTTCCCTTCCTCATCTGAAAGGATAGGGAAGATTCCAAGTGCCTCTTTTTCCTTGTGAAATTCCTGACCTTTTTGTTTCTAAAAAATGCACCGACAATCTGTAATCTCTTCAAAAATAGCACATAACATACATTTGTTTTTATATAATAATGTAGTATAATCTAATTATGGATAATGGTACACACATATCATATGTGGTGGAAAATTTGAGCACTTTGCAACGCTACAAAATCCCCACAGTAACATCTGTACAGATTTTACGCCTCAAAAGAAGAAAAAACCCTTGAGAGCAGGTTATTGGGTGATGAAAGCCACATTTGCGGCTAAGGGAATCGTGAATAGCTCTGGTTCTTCAAAATTTCAGTTGTGTTTCTTCCTTGTTTTTTTTTTACTCCCGCAGTTTTTTTTTTGCTTCTGTTTTGTTGATTTAATTGTTTTCATTCTTGAACCCGCACAAGTAAAGAAGAAAATATTTTTGGATATCTAAATTTAGAAACATTTGTTCAATCATTTTGCTTTTCAAACAGAAGTTCATGTGGGTTTTGAGTTTTTAATAGCTCGATTTCAACTTTAGTTTGGGCTTTAAAAAATTGAAGAAAACAAATGGAAGAACTTTTAAAAAGAATTAGAAATTGACAAATTTATCTTTGGCGGAGTTCATGCAAAACCGAGAAGGCTTTAGGGAAAGACAAAGTGTGTGCATGAAACTAGACGTTCTACGCGCCATTCGGAGCTATCCTGAGCCTCTGGGAATTTCTCCAATCAGCAGTTAACGGCGCTCAATTCCAAGCATATGTACTTAAGTTCTGGAGGGCTCGTAATTTTGCTGCTGAAATTCAGAATAAATGAATAGATGTACTTATTTATAGGTATCAGGGGAATAATTGCAGTAGTAGTCAAAACATTTGTCTATAAGTACTAGTTTTCGGGGAAATCGGATTGTCTTACTGCACACATCTTTCTAGAAAGGTATGGTATTAAAGGCAGCATATCAGGAAATCGACGATGTCGGGGGTCTCTGGGAGACGATAGAGAGTTCAGGTCGTAGATTACGAACATGAGCGTGACCACGCTTAATTTTCCCTTATTCGGCCTGAGAAGCGACGTGGGAGCCGCATTTTGCCCTACGAGGCACGTTAGAACCAAAGGCGCCTTCATGCGAGTAGCGTCGAGCGAGCTCGGGGCTCAATGAGACCTTCTCAATCATTGACTTTTGAGCGGTTGGGGAACCGGGGCACCTCCTCTAAGTCACTTTCTAAAGCGGTTGCCGAATGTCGTTTTCCAAAATAATTAAAGGGCGAAAGGACCCCCTCACTTGAGCTGGACCCCATGGACTAAACCCCTTTCACCTGAGGAGGGTCCAGCTTCTCCCTATCGCACCTATGGTTAAAACACACGGCGCTTTCACGCGCGTCGCGTCCACGAGCGAGCGGTCGGGAACCTCTTGTACAAAAGGTGCTCCTAAACGAAGATCCGTATCTTCCGGACCGTTTATAACGGCATTGAATAGGGTGTTGAGGGAACCGGCGCGTGTCTAGCGGTGGCACGTTCTAAAGTTCCTCACTAAAGCGGTTCGTATTTCGTTTTCTAGAATCATTAAGGGGAACTGAGCGCACCCACGCTTATACTGGTAAACTAGAGCACGAACCATACCATACCATACGAACCATACAACTGGACTCCAGAGACCCCGACATCACCGACCCCGAAATTTTCGTAATGTGTTGCCTTTAAGCATTATTGTTATCGTATAACGAATTATTGATTGGTATTCATTGACTGATTACTTGTTGCAATAAAGATCGGTTACGGTAGAGGAGTGTTTTTATCGATGTTTTATACTACATAGTCTTTAAGAACAGAAAAGAATCACCTAAGCATATTATACATTTCGTGGTATATTAAGACGTTTTTTTCTGCTCTCTGTAGAATAGAATGGGTATTTGGGCTGTTTTGGAGTAGCAGAGAAAAACTCAAAAAGCATTCATTGCTTACCTTTTCTATACTCTTCTTAAGATTCGTCTGCTCATCCTTAAACAGAATTACAATGTTTACATTCCTTTATAGTGAAATTTGTTCTGGAACTCTCGATTAGTTTCCCTTTCACATTTTTCTTTCCTATAATTGATGCTGTTTCTTTTTTGACATTGCAACGTTTCAGTTTTTCGCTCCACAAATTTTCTCTACCTATCTACTCTCCAAATTCTACTTGAAAACGGGAATTTGTTAAATTCGTTAAGTACAAACCAACAATTGTTCATATTCTATGGTGTTTTTCCGTTGTTTGAAATACGCTCCACTCTTTGATGATTTTTCCTTCGAACCATTCTCGCTTACCTACCGTAGCAGCGGTGCTGTGGGTTTCATCTATTACTTTATTTCATTTGATTCATTTACAACTAATTCCTCAACGTTTAGGGAATCCTCTCTCTCTTTTTTCTGTTTTTTTTTTCCTTCTTCTCACATTGGAGAACCATCGTATGGCTTCAAGTATTGCATCACTAAGTAATTTTTTTGGTCAGTTTTAGTGAATAGTGTTTCGTTCGGGTGAAAGGATCACATCAACAGGCCTTCAAAGGGAGCAGTAAGCTAAGAAAAAAACGATTCCGTCTCTTTTGGATGCAGTAACAGTTTATTTTGGGAATTCATCAAATGTTTTTTCCTCGTTTTTTTTAGTTTGAAGGCAGTGTATTACGAAATTGATGGAGTTCGGGTCTGTCCACGAATAAATACGGGTAAGGTCGTAGTTCAGAAGTGTGAGGGTGATCACGCTCAATTCCGCCTAGTAGTCCGAAAAAAAAGTGTGTGGAACATCCTTGGTTGCACCCGTGTCCCCAACGATGCAACAAATTACGGGTGATAGGACGATGACAACTTGCAGTGCTTCTCTGAGTAAAAATAAACTAAGTAAATTGAAAATCAATTAAAAACTTGCAGTGTGTTTACGATTATGCTTGCGGAGCAGCTTTTGTTGTTTATTTGAGCTATACTTCGTGGACTACGGACGCTGGACGCCATCTATGTTGCCCGGGTTCTATCGCGTAATAAGTTGCATCGTTGGCCGGACGGGACCACATAAGGGTGTATCACAAGCTTTTTTTTTGTTACTGAAGGGTAGAATCAAACGACTCTCATATTCGTGAACTACACTCCTTCCCCTATCTATTCGTGTAGTGATTTCTTGAAGATCGTCAATTTTGTGATACACTTCACCATTAAGGGTGTCGTTCTTTGGGTCCCAAATTCGATTTGTGAAAGGATTTAAAATTCAATGCCTCTAATCTTTAAATAATATATGCGTAGCTTAGAATCACCTCTGTATCACGGGGGCAGACTTCTGAGAGTTTGCTGTGACCCGAAGCAGCACACCTTCTTTCCAGAATACGAAAACTTGAGATGTTGTAAAACAAGGTCGAATTAATTATATAACCGCTAAAACACTAAAAAAAACATGTCGAACACTAAAGCTGTACAGAATGGCGTTAAAAATAATATTGATAGGCCACAATTTTGGTTTTTTTAGGTTTATTAGTTGGCGTCCTAGCACGAATGCATGCACATAGATTGTTTCGTGCTATTTTTACTTTTCTTCTATTCACCTTTGATCTTGTTTTTTTCCCCTGTTGGAAATTTTGACGCCGAATGTGAGTAGTTTGGATAAATTGGATTTGTGTCGGGTCACTCACTCAATCACTGTGATTGCACAGTGTTGTCGCATGGAACTCGATCTGCTCTGCTCTCTGACGTTTAATAGAAATATTCCTACTTTACATGTGTCTAAACGCCGGAATACTTATTCTTTTTGGTCCAAATATCCAACATTTACGCGATTTTTCAATTTTTAATTCTCTTCTCATGTTCTGGCTCTTAATTTCACTCCGAAACATGAATTTATTAAACGTGTTAGGTGCAAATTAAGTGTACATGCTCTATAGTGTCTTTTTTTTTATTTGAAATACCCTTCAATCGCTGGTAATTTTTGCTGGTAAGTACATATTTTCGTTTATTAACTATACTTTATAGCACTGCCGTGCGGTGCATGTTCCAACCGCTCCTTCAAAGTGTTGTTCTACTTCTTCTTTCTATTGGACCAACCAATTTTTCATTTTTTTTTTGCTGCGTATCGATATTAGGATAAGTTCATTAAGGATAATTTTAGCCAAACAACACAGGGGTATTTAATGTTCACGGTTTCACGGAAAATATCCACCTTGGTCCCGGTCCCGTACTCGTTATGAATGTGTGAATATCACGATTATCTTGAGTTTGACATTCTTGGCCATGCTGTAGAGGCCGGGTGGTAACGGTGCCGATAAGAGGTTCCGCTGTGACTGCACTGACTCTAACTTTCGAACCGGCCCAAAGTCAAACCAAGCCTTTCATCTCTACGACTTCGATAAACTGGGACCAGACTTGTCTGGAAGGATAAAAAATACTGACTTGATACATCGCCAAGGTCCCGCAAGTCATTGTAGAGGCTAGACACGCACTGGTAAACGTCAGACGATTTGAAAAAAATTTGAGAGAATTGAAGTTAAACAAGTACATGGGCACATCCATATAGGGGTTGAGCAATGCGGGATAAATACGCTTATTCTGTATTCTGTAGGTCACTGCAACCATAAACGCAATCAACCCAACTTTTGCCAGATACTTCTTTATCCTGTAGATCATGACAGCATCACCCCACGAATCCGATGTGGTACTGATTTCAGGTGGAGTATTCGTGTACAGGATCGTAGATTAAAGATAGGGGGTAATTCCGTCAATTTCTTCCTAATTGCCGTAAAAAAACGGCCCGGAAGATACGGCTTCGAGCGTTCTGGCGCGCTATTTTCTACAACAAGTTCGATTGGAGCGCGCCAACCGTGTGCACAAGCCGCATCTTTCGGGGCGTTTTTTACGCCAATTAGCAAGAAGTGGACGGAATCACCCACATCTCTATAATCTACGATCCAAATACGAAATCCGTACCACCTCAGATTCATGGGGTGATGCTTTTAAACTCATTCAACATGAAGTAGCTGGGTGAAACTCCCACGCTGTGTCGATTTTAGCCAGCCGGCTTTACGTGATGTTTCACGTAAAGCTGAGGATGGGCTGTGCGTGGGCCACTTGGAAATCACTTGGACTAATGTCGACAAATGATAGAGAATGAAACATCAGTGCTCTCGGGATGCGAAACGCGTTAGGCTTCAATTCAGAATCATTTGCGATTTATTTGGCCCACATAATAACTTGCGAGGCGGCACGATGTAATAAGTCAGCGTTTTTATCCTCCCAGACAAGTCTGGTACCAATTTATCGACGCCGGAGCGATAAAAGGCTTCGTTAGCCTGTGGCGATTTCTAACGATGCAGTTGCCCTTCGTACCGCCGCGACATCTGCCCTTTGCACCCGACCCAATGTCAGTGGAAAACGGATAAATTATCCGGTGGTTTAATACCCAAGTAGAACAGCAAGAACAACAACAACAGATATCTGAGGAAGGTGAAAACGTCGAAGCGTTAGACTGTGAAGAATAAGTTCTCCACTATAGCTCTGTCTATGGAGAGAATTGTATTTCAAGTATGATACAAAAGGTGCTTGGGTTTAAAGGCATCTCCCCACGAATCTGAGGTGGTACGGATTTCGAATGGAGTACTCGTATACGGGATAGTAGATTATGGAGAGGGGGGAGGGGGTGATCCCGTCCATTTCTTCTTAATTGCCGTAAAAAACGGCCCGGAAGATGCGGCTCATGCACAAGGCTGGCGCGCTCCAGTCGAACTTCTTGTGGAAAATAGTGCGCCAGAACGCCCGAAGCCGTATCTTCCGGGCCGTTTTTACGGCAATTAGGAAGAAATGGACGGAATCACCCTCCTCTCCATAATCTTCTATCCCGTATACGAATACTCCACCTAAAATCTGTACCACCTCAGATTCGTGGGGTGATGTCTTTAAGGACCAGAAAGCGTGAAGATTTCTGCTCTGTCTTTTTTTTTCGCTTCTTGTTTTTTTGAAGTGAGGCGCCTTCAAAAAGGATGTCTTCTTTGCTGATTGTGTGCGAGCAGTAACACGTAGACATTCAAGAGAAAGCGCTATAATCGGCCAGCAGCTCTTATCGTGGCAATTCGTTCGTGAATTCTCTCCGCATAGAGGATTTCTTATTTGGCGCAATGTGTGCGATTCTTGTTTTTGCACGCTTGAACCTCTCGACAATCGGCTTTCTTCCCACATATTCTGACGTGCATTCTACCCTAGAGGAATATCGTTAGTTTAGTCTTTATGTTCATTTTCCATGGTCTTCTAAAAAAATCTCGCTTTGGAAATTTTTAAAGAAAGCGTTTAATCGTGAAGCAATTTCTAGAACATTACGTCTAGAATTTCTGGGCATTTTTCCCGATTCATGGAATGGATGTCAATTTATTTTAATTAATTCTTTAAATAGCGACAGTAAAAAGTCTATGAGACTCCTAGCTCAGACATTTCTTCTCTTACAATTGATCTGTAGGAAAAAAATATCAATTTTGCGTAAACATGTAAGTAAAGTGCAGGACACCGTGGAATATATGTATATATATATATATCGAGGAAGTCCTTCCTTGACACTGTGTACTTTTGTAATGCGTAGGAGAGAACAAAAGAGCTGAATCTGGGGAACAGTTCTTTCGTTTGGTTTTTTTTAAATAGAATTCGTCTCATAAACCCTTTTGTTCAATGTATCCAAGACTTCTCGCTTCTAATCCTGACGTACTGCTTTGGTCATTAATCACAACCTGAATTTATTTCATCCCTGTTTTTTTTAAAGTCTGGATATCGCGTCCAAGCACTTCTTTTTCTTCGTGTTTTTTTTCCGTTCTTCTCTTTTCTTAGTTTTGTTTTTTCTTTCCGCTAATTTCCAAAATTTTATTTTGCTGTTTTTTATCTTGCCTTATTTGAATCCATTTATGTTTATGTATGTTCACTTCATTTCATTCACTGAGAATTTCTTTTCGTGAATTCGTTTTTTTTCCCTTTTTCCTAACGAAGTTTCACAATGGAGAAACTATCAGTTTCCGTAAATTTTAAGAATTATTCGCAAATTATTGGACGGGGAATTTTTTGACAGTCTCATTTGCTTTTTTTTTCTTCGATAACTACGACTTGGTTAGAGTAGTTTTTTTTGCCTTTTTATTGCGTTCCTTTTTCTTCTGGGAAGTGCGTGCAGAATGTTCTCGAAAATGTTGTGTTGTTTTAGGGAATTGTGGTGTGAGCTGGTCACGAGTATATCTGGGTGTTCATTCCCCATGTGATGTATTAGGCGGTTGGACTATTGGCGTGCTGCTTCTTTTCATATTCGGTAAGAGATAAGGTCTCCTATCCTCTGTGTTTATTTTGATTCCACATATGGTGCGGATAAGTGCGTATTCTGCGAGCTCCGTACACTCTCTGACGGACGTCAAGGGGTGGACGATTGAAATATGTGACCTCAGTTGTTTGCAGGTGGCTTCTCTGATAAACTTTACGATGCCTATGAATGGAGTTCTTCCTCGGATCTTTCGTTCTTTATCTATTTCTACTCAGTGGTACTGTTTCTACTTTGGGTGCATCCAAGAGCTTGGCCGGAAACGCAGAGTTATGGAGAGGTAGGATAATTTTTTCTTTTTTCTAGTTTTCATATAGAACAACTCGAAAAACTCGAAAAAATTGCAAGTAGAAAAATTTGTAGAAAGCACTTGTGGTTGTTGTTGGTGGTGTTAGTTGGTGGTCGACATTCCTACGAACATATTTTGCCCAGAAATCAATTAATTGTTCATGCTCGCGTGCTAGTTCAGATTGATTTATTAGTTTTTGATCGGGAACCCGAATCACTGGTGAATTTGTGCTCCTAGTGGATTTTCCGCAGCCTCAACTCTCTGGTCATTTCTCAGAATTTTCCCAATTTTAACCAAAAAAAGGACTGAGAAACTTTGGCGATAATAAAATGACGGTAAATGCACGGGAGAAGTCCTAAATTAAAATTTTTTTCATGATTATGTATACTTTTAAAAAAGGTGATGCGACGATGATAGAGAAAGCGGAAAAGATTGAAAAAAGAATCTGGAAGAATTTAGAGAAATCAGCTAAAGAATGTCTCTTTAGCTGATTTCTCTATATTTGTGATAACTGTTTTTTCTTCGGTTTTCTCTTTCGTTACCATAACCGTGAAGCCACACTACTGGGTGCACAGAAACTGAAAGTGGGAAGGACAAAAGCGTTTGTTTAACCAGTTTTCCCCTTCTCTTCTTATTTGCCGTCATTTTAAGTTTATTGTTATATATATATATATATTTTTTACATTCAGTTTATTTAGGTCTTTAATGTTTGCCCAGGACAATTTCATCGTTTCACGTTTTTTTTTCTCGTAGTTCTCTCTCATCTTTTCTCTTTTCAAATTTTGGTTTTCGAAGAATAAATTTTGACATTCTTATGAGGCCATCAAGCTTATGTTTGCATAAGCGGACTTACTCTTGAGAAATGACGCAGGCGCTTGCGAACTCGCAATGACAAAACAGAAATATGTTTTGTTTCCCGTTCTATGTTCCCTTTTCTTCGTTTTTTTTTTCAAACTCATTTTATTTGTTTATTTTTGTGGCGGATCCAATGCTTTATAATAATCAGAATCAGGGTTTTCAGAGAAAAAAAAACAGTGAGAAAGAGCAGTAGCGTGCTCGAAACTGCTTGCAAGCTCTGTTAATTTGCTATGTGAATGGGAAAAATCCTCATTTAATTTTGAAGTACCAACTTCAGTGTGATTTTTTTGCTGTCTTCCAGTTGGGACCTAATATTCGTGGCACGATTTTTTCCCACTGATCTCAAATTTTGTGTTAATTTTGCTCATTTACTAGTGAATTATTTACAAATCAACCAAGTTACCAGGGGCGGCCATTATTTATTGTTCGAATTCAGTCAGATGAGTACGTATGTATGAATGAACATTTCTATTTTTGGAAACGAGGTGCTTCATGTGATCGCTGATTCATCATTGCTTTCTTTTGTCATATTGAAAGTTCTTAGATGAGTCAGTGATTGGTCGTTAAGGATACTATTTATTGGAGCAAGTTAATCGATTTTCGATTTTCGCAGCCATATTGTTTCCCTTTCTTAGCTTATCGCTGCAAAAATTTGAAATTTGTACAATTTAACACATCTTTACCATTCTTACCATTCATTCCAGGTTTTTACCATTCTTTCTACATTTTCTTTCTATGTTGTCTTTTTTCTTATAACTACTACTTACCTTTTTACTTATAACTACTTACTTTAGTTATAACTTATAGCTTTATACAGCCTTTTCAGTTGATTTGCGTACTCTCCGGGACTGGTGCGATTTGGGCGGGTCGTGTTCTTCACCTGGGTGGCGACACACCTTCGATCAGTTTAGCCGAGGCACATGTGGATGCTCCTATCTACCAATACTTTCTAAGATTTTTTATAGGCAAGTTTTATCAGGTTTGGATAATTTTTTGTTTGGATTATTTTCCCGTAAAAACAATATTTCCAAGCTTTAGAAAGGGGAAGGAGGATTTCAGGAGTTGCTATTATTCTCACCTGTCGTGCCCTTCTGAAGCCGATAGCGAATTTTTCCATCACTGGATTCTATAATTTACTGGACATAAAATACTACTCCTATTCAAAAATGTGTAAAGATTTGGGAAGTTTGCAACCGACGAAGAGGTACACAAATCGTATGCGCTTTAAACCGATTCCTGGAGCCAAGGTGGGACATATTTCTTGTTCTTATATATATATATATATATATATATATTTGGATTGAGCTTTATACATTCTTGGATTGAACTTTATTCTCTAGATAGAATTGATTTGTATCAGTTATCAGTTTTTACTTTTTTTTTCTTTTTTTTCCCGTGGACGTAGTTTATGCGAAGGAGGAGAAACAGGTTTTTGTGGAAGAAGTCTACTCGTTTTTTCATATTTTCCACAGTTTTAATTTTTTTTTGTAAATTATCCTATTCTGGATGTCATTTGTTTTGGTCAGTAGTCTTCTATTACTATTTGTTTTTCAATTAATTATTTATTTGAGTGTTTACACTCTTTTAGCTGCTAGCTTAATCTTGTTACTTTTGAACAGACCTGAAAGAATCCATTGAATTATTGCGAAGTTGGGGCGAAATGAATTTTCTACTGGAGTCTGAAGATTTATTCGTTGCGTTCGTGGTTTTTTTTTTTCGAACAGTGTCTGATTTGCCTGTCTTTTTTTACATTATGAAAATGACGGACGTATTTTTTTCATACAGGGTTGAGCTCTACTGCGAACAAAGAAAGTGCAAAACAGTTTTTTTAGATCAAGTTGGCAGCGTTGATTCACTTTACAAAGAGGTTTTGTGGCTCTGTCGATTGGAAAGATTTATTTGGTTTCAACGAAACCTTTGAAATGTCATGTCGAGTTGTTTTTGCTTCACATTTATACATCTCTGAGCTACTAACGTAGATTTCACACTACTCCGTGGAACGTTCATTAACATACGGTGAACTTTCCTTTGTGCGACGATGAGACTTCCGGACGCACTCAGGAGGATAAGGCGCCGTTTATCCTTCAGTGACCTCTAGAACTGTCCGTCATATGATAGATTTCCTCCCATACTACTGTACAAACTATTTTTATACCGTTATTGTTTAAGCTTCCTTTAAAATCATACTTTTTTCTACCCGGCATTAAACGCAATGGATAAATGAACTCACAAAGTACATACTGTAATTGCTACTAATGTAACAGACTGTTTTATTTCATCCTGTCCTTTTTTTTTACACCAAGGATGTAGTTTGTTTATTTTTTAGCTTTCTGTTTTTTGATTCACTTACTTTTTAGTCTTCAGTTTTTTTTTCTTGAAAGCGCTTTCGTGTCTCTTCCCTGTGAGCCGAGCAATCCCTTAAATCTTCTGCGAACGAACCCACTAAAACTTCTCAGTGAACCACGTAGTGGTCCACAATCTCTGGAAAGCTGCATTAGTTCAGGAAACAAATCAAACGTTCTCGTATCTTGAAACCTCGGCATACTTCTGTTTATGTTCCGTCAAAAAAAAAGAAATAAAGTAAAATAAAAACTAAAGGTTCCATCTTAAAAGCTTCCTAGGCACACTATTAGAAAACAGTTGAGGAATAATTAGTCAGACGAGAATCTGAACACTTTTCAATTCTCTGGCAACACTTCAAGAAGTGTTTCTTCAAAAGTGATAACTTCAAAAAAGTGGTGGTCAAAGGCATATCTAAATGTACTAGACAGAATTCGCATGAGAAAAGGATTCGGTTATTGAATTTTTTGGTGAACTGATTACCTATAAAAGACCTTGGAAAGTTTTCCAAATTTAAAGGCAAAGTGGTCATAATTTGCAATTGAACCACCAATTTATCCCATTGATGACGGCGGACTTTTTTGCGTGTCTATTGTTTTCACTTTCCTCGTTCATGTTGTATGTAATATTACTCGGAAATAATATGTTCATTAAATTCAAAAAAAAAGTTTCTAAATAATCTGGAAATTATGAAAAATAACCGTTGAAAAGTGTGGGGCTCATCAGTGAGCCGCACCCTCTTAAAAGTGTTAAGAAGCTCCTTAATTCGTTTGAGCGATAGTGTTTAGGATATTTATTTGGGTCCCGATTCATCTGTGTTGCTTTTACTGCTTTATTCGTAACAAGTTTCTTTGTAAACAGTAAATTAGTACTTTATTAGTTTGCTAATTTTTTCTAACATACAAAATCATGTTTTTTGGTGTTGTGACGATATTGATCAGGTGTTATTGTGGCAGAGTTTACTTTAATTTTCAATTCAGTTTTTTCTTGGAAAATCTCTTTTTTATAGATCACATATCACCCGCCTAGCACCTATACGTACTGATACCGTCGTTTAGGTTGTGCCATCCGATGTCATTCCCTACGACGTGGATCTACCAGTGAAATTTATCGTTTATTCTGTGGTTGGATTTCTCGTGTCCGAGGGTTGCCCAGCAATTTTTGCTTATTTGAACATCTAAAAGATTTTGTAGTGTGGTCATGTATGGAATTGTTCCTCGACCTCTACACTTATATTTATGTATGTGAATCTAGTTCTGAAGCTTTTATAGACAATGATCTTTCGAAGAGTACACAGAAGATTGTAATTTTCACTTAGCCATGAGATCTATGAGAAAATTCCCGAATTTTATCAGGTTGTGTACACCTTCAGCTTTGCTAATTTGCTCATTTATGTTCACTTATCACCTATTCTACGTGCAATACCTGTGTTGTGCTAAACGCGTCTGAAAATCATTCCAAAATCTAGACTAATGAATTATCCAGAAATCGTGCGTACGTTGTTGATTTTAAACGTCGTCGAAACGGAGTTTATTTAACTAATCAAATGTTGTGTTCTTGTTGTCGCATTGGTACTTCCGCCACTGGAAATCAACAAATTTCGTTTAGCGGCTTGTATTTTTCGAGTTCTCGTAGGACATCTTGCAAACAGCGGCAGCAACGACGACATCAACAACGAATAAACAAGCAGATGGCGTCCAGTAAACGGCCGCCTGAAGATGATTCAAAGCTGCCCACCTATCGACTTGTGGTTATAGGAGATGGAGGAGTGGGGAAGAGTTCGCTCACCATTCAATTCTTCCAGGTGGGGATTTTTTTAAATTCATTTTAACACATTACTCTATTTCTATTCGATTTCTCGACATGTGGTGTAGCTCTTTCTTGCTTTCTTTTACTGTTGTTGGCTTTTTCTGTCCTTTTCTAGCTACTAGCTTTTTCATTTTCGTGACACCAAAGCATTTATGTCTTTGTCTTTAAAGGATTTACGTCCATACTGGAATTAGTACTCTTATTTTACCATTTTTTCTGTTTTATTTTGTGTTATTTTTAGTTTTTCTGGATCTTGGGTGAGAACAGAAGGGACTACGGTACATAATGCCCTTTTTAAAGTAACGATCGCATGCTAGCTTGCTGACGAAGGATCAGAAAGATCTGTTAAACGTTCGATAGTGACTCGTTATTTACAAGTACTTTTAACTTTTTTAACGACTTTTAGGAAGTTTTTTTTTGAAAGTTCATCGGTGAATTTACGATATCTTTTCGATCTTTATCCTCTATTTTCTTAATTATTACTGTAGACCTTAACGGAATACTTCGATAGAGGATTAGCGACCAACAATCAACACAAGAAGTTCCGAAATTCTGCCAAAAGAAATTACCGTTGTTTACGATATGCACGACACGTAAATCTTTTCTACGTTCCTGGGGAATTATGTCTACCTGTCTTACCGCAACATGTCCACAATTATCATGTGCTTTTTGCCCAGTGCCTTAATTTGACGCAAAAAGCGATTATCCGGGCAAACATACGTATGCATCGGTGCTTATTGATTCTTCAAACGTTGCTGTAAAATGTCAATTTATTACTTTCATCTATGCACTTTGGAAACTCTAAATATGTGTGTTTACGGTTTATCTCAGCACGTTTCTATTCTGGTTATCTAATTTTCTATCTCTCTTATCATGGGTACTTCTTTTGTATCCCGGATATTTATTTTCCAAGAAAATGAATGAGAGCAGGCTCTCCGTTCTATAACCGGATCAGAATGACATGAATCTAAGGGACATATTGCGTAAGCGATTGCAGTCGAAGTGGGGCGGTGGAGCTAGCTATTGAGATCGAGGTGGAACCATCAGGAACTGCAGCGATGATATGTGCTAGAAAGGGTCTCCCCTCCACCTCCTCGATGCTATCCCACCGCAAAGAGCTTCAGGTTGTTATGACTCGACTATATCAAATCCAACCTGATCTGGTGGCATTTCACATTTTGGATTTCTAGGGGATTTTGGATTTTCAAGGGATTTCTAATAATTTTGTGCAGACCTGGTTTATAGGTTTCCTCGTTTTTTAAAGGCATCACTCCACGAATCTGAGGTGGTCCGATTTCAGGTGGAGTATTCGTATTCGGGATCGTAGATTAAGGAGAGGGGGTAATTCCATCCATTTCTTCCTAATTGCCGTAAAAAACGGCCCGGAAAATACGGCTTCGAGCTCCCCGGCGCGCTATTTTCTACAACGAGTTCGATTGGAGCGCGCCAGCCGTGCGCGCCGTGTCTTCCGGGTCTTTTTTTTTAGCAAGAAATGGACGGAATCTCCTACTTCTCCATTATCTACGGTCCCGTATTCGAATACTCCACCTGAAATCCGAACCACCTCAGATTCGTGGGGTGATTTCTTTAAGCCCATCGTGTTGATTCTATCAGTAGCTTGTTTTCGAAGCTCCAACGCACTAATGCTATATTTATATGGAGAAGGTTGCCAATATGTACGTAGATGCATGGAATAAACAAATTTAGTACGAGAAACAATTCAAAAGAGTATTCGCTTAGTCCACCTTCTGCTCTAGAGGTCTGGATCTTTCGAAGCCTTTCTTAGCTGTGAAAGCTATATCTAGAATCCAAGTTTTGTTTTCTGAATCTTCGATTATGTAGAGTTTTGGCGACGCTAGGAATGCTCATTTTCTATGTATTAACGTTTATTTTCAACGTTTCATGTGTCCCTAGGAAAAAAATCATTTGAGAACATTGATGTGGGATTAAATGTGTGTAAAGCGCCTGAGGTCAGGTTCTCAACATCACCGACAACAGCTCATTACAAGGTTAATGGGGTGTTAATGAGGAAAATGAGTTTTAGTTGCATTCATTAAGTTTAACTGTTGTAGTTCTCAACAGCTGGTTACAAAATTACGAGACGATTGATTCGTTTTTTCTCACGACTATGACTTATAAAGTTTAAGGGATTCGCGTTATTGATCGAGATAATTTTAAATTTATGCTAAAGAATGTGTTTGGATGCATTTCTTGTGTACGAGGACCACTTTGAATTTCACCCGTTACATGTGTTAAAGGCGTCTCCCCACGAATCTGAGGTGGTACGAATTTCAGGTGGAGTATTCGTATACGGGATTGTGGATTAAGGAAAGGGGGAAAGGGAAAATTTCGCCCATTTCTTCCTAACTACCGTAAAAAAAAACGGACCAGACGATACGGCTTCAAGCATTCCGATGCGCTATTTTCTACAACGAATCCGATTGGAGCGTGCCAGCCTTGTGCACGCGCAGCATCTTCCGGACCGTTTTTTTACGGCAATTAGGAAGAAGTGGACGGAATCACCCCCCTCTCCATAATCTACTATCCTGTATAAGAATACTCCACCTGAAATCCGTACCACTTCAGATTCGTGGGGTGATACCTTTAACTTGCAAAAATTGGGACCCTCAGCCCGCCTAAATTTTTGGACATTGTATCCTTGACCTATTATCATCGATTATGTGGATTTGTTGATGGCTTCGATGAATTTGAGGTGATATGTTGGCTTGAAATTGCTCGTGAATTTTTCAGAAGCAGTTTCTGGACTACTATGATCCTACGATTGAGGACCAATACATCCAACATTGTGAAGTTGATGGGAATTGGGTAATTATGGATGGTGAGTCAATAAATAATTTCTCTGAAATGTTAAACTCTTTGCTCCAAAAAAAAAACAACAACAACATTTTGAGCATTAATCTCTGTGTCTAAGGAAAGAACTAGTTGTCTAGTGCCTTTCTTCTATAATCCTAAAATTGCTCCTGAGCCATGTTTATCAATAGTCACCCGTCTACTTGCGCTCTGTGTTTGAATTGACAAATAGGGTAAAAATAAAGTGTCGAGCGAGTATTGCCTATGTTCGACTGTCTTTGAATCTCGGCATGTTGAAACGTAGTTTTTAATTTTAATTTGATTTAATTTTAATTTAGTTAAATTTTTTTGAGTTGTAGCGAAGATTGGCTGTAGCCAAGATTGAGCTGTAGCCAAGACGATCAATACCAATCTTGGCTCGTGAATCGTGAGCTCAAGAAAATCAATAAAAAAGTTATGTCGAGTGAGTGTTCGAGTTCTAGTGTTGGACACTGCCGGCCAAGAAGAATTCTCAGCAATGCGAGAGCAATATATGCGAAATGGTCGAGGATTCCTCCTAGTGTATTCGGTGACCGAAAGGAAAAGTTTCGACGAGGCTGTGAAGCTGTACAGACAGGTGCTACGCGTCAAAGATCGAACCGAGTATCCAGTTTTATTAGTAGCTAATAAGGTATTTTTTAAAATAAGGTGTTTTTTCATCTATATGATAGACATGGCGCATGCTTTTCGTTTTTTTTGAATAGTTAGGACATCTTTAATTGATGACTCAAATAGATGGTTCAAATAATTTCAGATAATAATTGATTGACAAATTCAAATTTTAATTGATGGTAATTGATTGTTCAAATATATGTGCTTTTTTCAGCTTTCTACCAGTTGATAAGCCGTGTTTTGACCACACTTTTTTTTTGGAAATGTTTAACTCACTGGAAATTAGATTTCTCTAGTTAATTTAAAATTAAAATTAAAAGCAGCATACCACTACCTTAACGACGTTGGCGTTTCTCCACGAGAGAGGATCAGAGGTGGAAATCAGCAGCATAAATGCGATCAATTCTCCTCTATACTGGTGAAAAACGGCGTGGGAAACAGCCTTTCAGTTCGAATCTCCCTACAAAACATCTTAAAACACCACCGTAGTATACGTACTGGTTCTCTCAACAGCTTATCCACTGGTTTTACTTGAATAAGCTGCTGAGGAGCTGGTATTTCCCCCTGATAATTGTTGCACGCTCGCAGACGCGACGCGCGAGTTCATGAGTTGTGTCTCGTAGGGAACTTCGATCTGAAGGATCATTTCTCGCGAGGTTTCTCAGGACGATCAGGGGAATTGAACTGATACTCGTAATCTACACCACTAAATTTAATTCTCCTGGAATGATGCCAACATCGTCAATTTCTTTTTTTCAACTTTTGATCACTCGGACTTGTCTTCATTGACTCATTTTTCTCATAATTACTTTTCTTCATTACTGGTTATTTCCCATAGATTAGTATGATTTTAGTTGGTTGAAACAGCAAGATAAGTAAAAAGAATGAATAGTAAGTAAAATTGAAACGAATAAATAAAATGGCGCATATAATTGGTTAAAAAAGGGATTTAATAATAAATCTAAGATCGACTTGACGAACCAGCGAGTGGTGACCGAAGCGGAAGGGAGGAATCTTGCTGCAAGCCTTAAGTTACCGTATATAGAAACTTCTGCTAAGGTAGGTATCTGTTTATTGTCTTAAAACTTAAAACTTCCGAAATTTGCACTCGCTTCTTCGTAGGATCCTCCTGTGAATGTGGATGCAGCTTTTCACGAGTTAGTACGGATCGTTAAAAGTTTCCCCAGTGATGAGGACGAGGAGGAGGTGTGTTTACAGTTTCAGCATATTTGTTTTTTGCAAATATTTTTTTTCATTCATTGTTTTAGAACAGCAACGGAGTTTCACCAAATCGAACGAAAGCAAAGAAAAAGAAGGTGAAACAGAAATGTGTGTTGATGTGATTTCTTTTTTTTTTTTTCTTAGCGAATGGGAAAAGTTTTGATGTGTTTTATTTTCTCTTGAATGTATTTCTTTGGTACTAGGCAATGTTAATTTAGATGTAAGTTAATTTTTACTTTTTTTTCGTGTACCTTTCTACCTTAAGTGTTCAAGGCCTTGGAGCAGTGATATAGTCGTTCGTTAGAACGTTCCTTAAGTATCCAAGCGAAAATTTGTTGTTTTCTTGTCCGTAAAAATCCACTGAAGTACAAAATTAATGGTACCTTTTTTCCATGAAAAGGTTTTTTTTCTTATCAAAAATCTGAGCACTGAACAAAAAAAAGTAGCAGTATTTTTTAACAACTGCTCTAGGACCTTGACGATGTCACATCTGTTTCTTTTTTCTTTTTTCTTCTTTTTTTTTGCATTCTTTACTTGAAGTAGTGTTGTTTTCGTATTTTTCTTTGAAGGATTGTTTATTTTGACGACGTATTCCCCTTTACTTTTTCTTCTCATTTCTTTCGTTCCTTCGTTTCCCCAAAATTTTCATATGTGCTATCTTTGTGCTCGAGGCATTTCATCACCAACGTGTTCAAGATACGCCGCCAATAATGTGTATGCATGTGTCTCCCAGTTGAGTGTTGTGATATACTGTGAACTTCCATGAACGGTGCTAAATTACACGATATTTTGCCATTTTTTCCCGACGGATTTCACACTTTGTCTGCTCGTTTCATACCGTTTCCCCCAGTCGTCGTCGGTCGCAGCCAAAGTGCTGTTGACCTCCCCGTTGCACAGTATTGTAATCTATTAATTAACATCTCATCACTTCAATATGTGCCTAACATTCTCCCATGCGATTCCTCATCCTCATATATATTTATTCGGAATTGTTTTTGTTTTTAATAAGTATTTATGCTGAAATGTTTTACTTAGTATTGAAGAGAGATCTAATTTATTTATCCTCCTTCGCCAATTGAATGATTCGAATGCCTTTAATAGATTTTTTTTCTGTATTTTTTCGTTTCCTTCTCTTCCTACTTTAGAAGATTGTAAGTTGTGATTATGATGATGCATTTAAAGGACATTGATCGGATGAATATAATCACACTTAATATTAAATTTTTTCTACTTGACCAGTTTTTAATTGTTTGTTTCAACTGTTTTTTTAAACATATTTGAAACAATCAATTTGGATGAAAAGGTATTTAAAATGTTCTCGAAAACAAAATTCACTCGGGTTTCTTGAATTTTCAAGTGTGAGATCTTCCTTTATCTCCTTCTGCGCTTATCAGAAGAAAAGAAAAATAAAGAATTAGAGATAAATTCTTAAGAAGGTATCTTTTCTGCCAATCTCTGTACAGTCTTGTTCGTCGTTGTGTCGTTCCAAGAATATTTTCGACTTACTAAAAGTAGCATATCATGAAATTGACGACGTTGGGGCTTCTGCCAGACATGATAGGATTCAGATTCTCGCTTGCGAGTATGAGCGCGGCCACGCGCAATCTTCTCTAATTCTCTTCAAAAAAAACGGTGAGAGAAATGGCCTCGGTTCCTACGAGGTCAGTCAGAACGCGCCCCCTCCCCCCCCACATGCGTCGCATCAACGAGCAAGCGGTCGGAAATCAATTATGTCTCTTCAGGTGGCTGCACAGCTAAAAAGAAATGAACGGACTACTGAGAGGGTTGGGCCGTGTACAAGGGTGAAGTGTTCCGATGCACCTTCTAGGAACTAAGGGGGTTCTCCCTCCGTTTTCTAGGAGATTATGGGGAACTGAGTGTGATATGCAGCACTCGTAGTCATAATCTACAACTGAAACTCTGTATTTTTTAACAGAGACCGGAGTGTCGTCACTTTCGTGATATGCTGTTTCTAAGTGGCGGGCTGATGACATCGTCCTATGCGGGTTTCCGCTCCTCTGTCGGTGCATATCGTCCGTGGCCTTTGTTCAACCTTCTCGATCCACAGCGAGAGTTCGCGCAGAACCCATCCACCCGGTACTTCTCCGCAGCCTGTGAGACGTGATATCTCGGGCAAACTACCCATCGAGGGATCCGAGTACCGTCAGCTCGACAATGTGCAACAGGTCCGCCTGACGAAACAAGTAGTTGTTACCGAAGATTACATCCTCCCTCTAAGCGTTTTTAAGTGGGCGGATATCAAGAACATACAAGAACTGAAAATTTAAACGTTCTCGTGTCTTCAAACCTCGGTATACTTTTGTCTGTTTTCTTAAAGTGTGACTGCGAGGTTTTTCGATTATACTTTATTTATGTGACGTTTCGGCTTCCTCTTCGTCTTCAGAAGCCTAAATATAAGTTGATTGGAAGAATCGTACGTTTATTCCGTCTAGTGTCACACCACTCTGGGTCAGTGTTTCGATAGTCCTTCAAGGTAGCGAAAACGGAAACGATACATTGAAATAATCATACGTAGTGTTCCATCGGATGTGCAGCGGTTGGTTGAACGCTCAGTGTACCGGTGAATGAATATTCCTGTGTGTGGATCGTCAGCGACGATATAGATGATTTGATCTACACGCACAATATCAGGCAGTTATAGGTCACAGAGCGGCACAAGCGGCAAGAACTCATGCGTTATTTGTCGAAAGTTTCTTCTAAGAATCCAAAACGCCTCCAACCTCTTCCTTGTCGATATTTCTGTTTCGTGAGCCAGTATAACGCATTTCACATCATAATCGTTTCCCTTATGGACCTCATGTTTAACCTCATGCCTTCCAAGTGGTGTTATCGACATGTTACACCGTTTTCCTGTCATATGTTCACTAATTCTCACTCCAAAGTGTGTATACCGTTCTCCCCAACGTAAGTTGCATTGCAGAAAAAGACAGCGCCAGTTTCCTCTGGCAATAAATTGGGCTCCGGTTTCAGTAAAGTTTGTAGTTTCTTTTTCTTTCTAAGATTCTCTGACTCAGACAAAGTGTGTTCCATTTCTTATCTTTCTTTTCTGGTGCACCATTGGTGTATGTGAATAACTAACTAATTAAATAAATAAATAAATAAATTGCACATCAAGTATTCAATCTCATATATTACCACCAATTGTGCGCAGTCACCTGTTTTTCCGTAAGATCACATAACACATCTTTCACAGACGCAGTATCTATCGTACAATCTATAAGAACTGAATTTAATGGTAATTTCAAATTTCAAATTCTATGGGATAGAAAAATGTTGTACAAGAAATGCGGGAGATGGTAGAAAATTTTCTATTAGAGATATCCATCTGATATTAAAACTTTCAAAGATTGCACAAAAATATCAATTTGGAATGATGAGCGAATGCGACAATCATTAATGGCTAAGGAGATCATCCATAGTATGGAGCAGTACAACCATCGTATTGATATGAGGCTGAACCACTGCACACACAGTACCAAAGTCGTTGGGTTCCGCTTATGCTCGCAAACTGTTGAACTGAAAGAAAAGATTTAAATATTTTTATTTACCATGAAATACAGATTGAAAAAATGCTTCCTTTGTATTATTTCTCGGTTTGAGTTTTAGGCTTTTTACCTGCGTCCTTTCTATCATTTTCTTGTTTCCTTTGTTTTGGCATCTTTTTTCTTTTCTTTGTTTTTTTCTGGGAAAAAAAAAACAGCAGCTGCTGGAGAGAGAGAGTGCTTTGCAGATGGAGTTTAAAGCACTAACTCACTATGCTTACCTTGAAAGAGAGACTATGAAATTTATCGTTTTCCGGTTTTTTTCTTTCGAAAATCTCTTTTTTTCCCTTGTTTGGTTTCCTTTGCGGTCCTCCCTCTCATATTTCAGGTTTTTTCCAAGAATATAAAAGTTAAGAGTAGAGAGCAGGAAGGGAGAGAAAAAGAGAGAGAGGAGGGGGAGTAGAAAAATAAACTCTGAGTAGTCTAAAAACATGAGAGCGAGTAATTATTTGGGTAATACAGTAAGAGGTGCAGTGAGGAAAGTCAAAAATCGAAGAAATCTCTTGAAAATCAGAATACACTTCATGTGCGTTTAAATAGTTGTTTTGAGCTTTTTTCTCTTGACCATACATCCGATAGTCGGACCCGGTGCTTCCACCCTCTTCACTTTTGGACAGTTATTGAAGAGATCATCTACAGTTAAAGGCATCACCTCACGAATCTGAGGTGGTACGGATTTCAGGTGGAGTATTCTTATACGGGGTCGTAGATTATGGAAGGAAGAGTGATTCCGTCCATTTCTTGCTAATTGCCGTAAAAAACGGCCCATAAGATGCGGCGCGTGCACGAGGCTAGCACGCTCCAGTCGAACTCCTTGTAGAAAATAGCGCGCCGGGACGCTCAAAGTCGCATTTTCAGGGCCATTTTTTACGGCAATTAGGAAGAAATAGACGGAATCATCCTTCTTTTCATAATCTACGACTCCGTATAAGCATAACCCACCTGAAACCCGCACTACCCCAGATTCGTGGAGTGATGTCTTTAAGCTGCAGCTGATGAGGTGGACTCCATCCACCTGACGAGGGTCCGACTCCTTCCCATCGCACCTATGCTCTTGATTTCGAGTATAAACACATCTAACCAACCTTCGCACGTATATGCTGCTCTCTGGAAGTATGCTGGTTGATTATAAGAGTATGAGGACGGCTGATAATAGGAATAGTACGGTGACGTTTGATAGTTGGAATAGTAGTACGATGGCGACGAGTAATACGGCTGTCGAAAACCAAGAAGACCTTAAAAGCAGATGATAACTGATGTGTTAGAGTTATTTCAAGCTATTTTAACAATATTTTTTCCATTATTTATTTATTTTTCATTATTTATTTTATCTGCTTTCTGTTATGTTATTTTATTTTATTCTTTACATTTGTTTTATTTGTATTTTATTATTCATTTGTTTACATATTTTATTTTTATAATCGTCTATTTAAAAATCACCTCCAAACATCGAAAGAAGTCCACCTCCTCCTCCACCGTACCCATAGTAGCCACCATAGTATGGACTCGAACCTTGTGGAAATATTTCATGGTGATATTTTCAAAAGAAAAGCAAATCTATTGACATATGTAACTAACCAAATGGATAACCTGTTGAACCAAAACCGTTGGAGCCGTAACTGAAAAAAAAACATAACTCTCGTTTTCAAATTTACGTTGATTAACAAACCAACCGGATTTACTAATGTTTTGTATTTATTATATTTCACCATGTTATTTTGTTTATTCATATTCTTTCTACCTAGGAAGGTTTATTTTTTTTAGCGATTCGGTTGATTGCAATTGCTTTTTCACACCTCTAATTTTGTAATAATTGACTAATTGATTAATTGGCTCTAATTGTTTGGCTTTGAATTATTTTTCTGATTCTTTTGTCCACAGATCATTCGAGTCCGTTAGCCAGCATCCAGGTTCACTTCTTTTTTTTTCGTTCGAAATGATTTTGTGGGATTTTGAATCATCCAAAATCCCATAGGTATGTGCGTTTGACGAAACGAGGAACGAAAAAAAAAGCGAGGGTAACAGAAGAGCATGCGTCCTTCAGCAAAAATGAAAGCAGACTTATTTACGGGATTTTAGGTAGTTGGTTCTCGATGCTTCTCGAATTCATAGCACTGGTGCTGCTGCTTTCTTCAATTAAAGAAAATTTACCAATGAGGAAACATCAAAGTTTCTTTTTTTTTATAAATCTTCTCGCTTCTTCCTTAAGTTTTTTTTATACGTTATAGGATTTATTACTGTAATCAATCTCCATATTACTATCGTTTTTGACAGATTTTCACTCGTGAGGATAACGTTCTCTTGTCATACTGTGCTCTCTCGTCGATTTTATGCGTTCTGTGTCTCTGCGGACGCAACGCTCTTGTTCTTTGCGTCGTCCCTTGTGTTCTGGTATCTACTTTTTCTTGTTCTCGTATCTCGTAATGGTTCTCGTATCTACTTTTTCGTCTGCGCATCCTTTCGATTCACACTCTCCGGCCCACTGGATTTATACGAACATATTGGTTAATATGCTATTAGATTTACTTCATACTTACTTGGTCACACTACTTTTTTAATTGGGCGCTGAGAAACAATTGTTTCTCTTTTACATTGCTTTATAACGTAAAAAAGGATAACGTCACTGGCGTATCAATCCATTTGGGATGCGGCACAACGTTCACTTTAACTCAGAATTGCTTAAAGTTTCCAAACGTGTAAATGGCCTATAGAATGACGATGCGGTGCCAGCCGATGATCAAGCCGTTGTTTTATCCTGCTAAAGAATCCTGGTACTAATTTATCGATACAGGAGGGATGAAAGGCTTGGTTTGCACCAAGGTATACTATAAGTAAATGAAAATATATTAATATAAGCTAACATACCTGTGGTGGTGGTGGTGGTAATGATGATGGTGACCACCGTGACTATGCCCACCGTGATGTCCACTATGACCTATACAGAACTACTATAGGGCGAAACAAAAAGACTAGAAACGTTCTAGGCAATACTCTTTCGTTTGTATCCCAAAACCTCTTTTCAGGCTCTTTTTCCTCCAAAAATGGCGAAGTGTTAGGAACAAGCCCTATCTACGAAATGCTGACCACCAATAACATTTTTTTTCGCTTTAAGTTAATTTTACACTGTTAGAGAATTTGTTCTATAGGCACTGTTCTGCTCAGAATCTCAGAAACTGTGAGGTCTTTTTATATGCTTACAAGGAAAATAGCGCTCATTCTTCACAGTGATATATACTTCTTAAGACGGAACAGGTGAGGAAGATTGCACGAAGGTTGTCTTGAAATTCTATGCTTACAAAAACGAAAATAAGCTCTCATGGAGGCAGTGAACTTATCTTGGTGCTATTGTAGGCAACTGCTATTTTGCATATACTTTTTTCTATGCAAGACATAAATGCTGGAATGGTACGACACGTGAGTGAAGGCTGATGGTCGGCAGCTGCATCATCTGAGCTTTGCTGACGACATCGTTCTGACAACATGTACCATCAACCAAGCGGAATGAATTCTGCCCAAATTGGAAGCACGTATTAGCACTGGTCTGAATCTGCGAAAGACGATGTTCATGACAAATAGATGGGTTTTCGATGTCTCATTTACGCTCAACGGAATAGCATATCCGAGAGGACGAGCTGTATTTATCTGATCCGGGGAAAAACATGAAGAACGACCTGACCCCTGAGCTAATCAGGAAGAAATGAGCACGTATAAGAGCATCGAGGATGTAGTGAAGGAACCAAGAACCCGCTAGTCACCACTTTAACAGCAGCGTATTTCCTGCTTTAACCTATGCTTCAGAAATCTGGGCACTTTGGAAGCAGGAAAAAAGTGCGGTCAGCGTTATTGAATGCTCAATTGAAAGGGTGATGCTAGCGGTGCTACATGGTTCACACAAGTGGAGGTGCGGATTCTAAGTTCTGTACTACGTCGGATCAAAGATTGGAGACGTCCCCGTTCTTGCCAAAGAAAGCAAAATAATTTGGATTGAATAAGTGATGCGTTTCAATGGCAATCTTAAGACCAGAGCCGTGAGTGACCGGGTTCCAACCAACTGATATTAAACACACTACAGGAAACCCGCCGACCCGGTGGTCAGACTTCTTTACAATGTCCTTGAAACAGAAATTTGATGCTCTTCGTGTCCTATGCGAAAGTAGAAAGCACTTTCACACGCGATCGGAAGAAATGGAAGTATTACTGGCACCCGCTCGAGCAAATCGACGAACAGCGGGAGTCAAGGTGATCGAGGTGGTCAAGGTGACTGACTCTAAGCAAAGAAACAAAGAGTTGTGAGAACAACCTTAGGCGTATACTGTTCTGACTTATAAAGTGGTAATGCGGGCTGTGCTGGCGATGAGCACCGTAAACAAATCCAGTAGAAGAATTTTGAGGCGACTCTGACATATACAGCATTCTTCGACTCGCTTTCTGTAACTTTCCGCAACTTTTCAGCCTTTTTCTTTTTCTACCTCTTTCTTGCAAAACTAGTCACTCCAAGTTGGAAGCTGCTAGGTGAATGGAGTCAGCCAAACGTACCTCCTCCTCCATGTCTTGCCAATGCAGGTCCTGAAAATAAAAACATGAAATATATGCAGTCGAATTGATATATTTATTGAATACCCCTAGACCGGTAACCCACAAAAGATCTTTTTCTCTCCCAGTTGGATCTTGCTGGATATTTAAGGTTTTTAGAACTAGAAAAGGCGAAAGAAAGGTCAAACCTTGGATGGTGGCCAACACCAGAGCGATAACCACGTGCGAGCAACGAATCATTTGAGTTAATAGTGGTCATCGTTCGAGATTTGACGGCGAAACGGAACAATTTACACTGTAACTAGGATGAACCGCGAAAGTGAACGCGTTCACGACTGTCTTCTCGCGAGATAAACGAGAATGACATCATTCTTCTCTCCCAATCGCGCTCGGGATCAACAAATAGAAGAAAGAATTACTTGTTGTACGCGCGTTTTTTTTATTTAAATAAAAGCACAGCATTACGCGAGATTTTAGTAAGTTATTCAAAGTTGAAATGAGTGAAAAAAAAACTTGAATACCCTTCCCCATTTAAATAAAATTTGCATTTAACTCATTTTGATACATTTGTTGCCTAAAGTTTGTAGCGTAGGGTGTAGCGAAGTCGCTTAGAAGTTCCGCTGTATGTACGATCGATCGGAAGTTTGAGTCTGCTCAATTGCTCACCGAGCCTTTCATCCCCCCTCCCAGGATTGATAAACTGGCACCAGACCTGTTTGAGAGGATAAAAACACTGACTAGCACCCGCAAGTCATTTTATAGGGCACTTACATGTTCGTAAACCTCAAACGATTCTGAATTGAAGTAAACGTGGTGGCGCATCCCAAGTGGATTAATTAAAGCCAGACACTTTATCCTTTATCCTTCATTACATGGACGTTAATTTTAGTTCTATATTTATAGGTACTTTTTTCCACTACTACTTTACTTTTTTCTCCTTTATTTATAAGTATATGAATTTATATTTACGCATATATATCTATATAAATGTTTTTATTTTCCATTTTTCTTCCTCCGAACAGTAAACGGTTGAGGACAACATAGGACATTTTGATGGATGTGAAGGAATATGGCAAATGCACAATGAAGGGAATATAAAACAGTTAAGTGACATGGCGATCAGATCCAAATCTCTAATAATGGCAATAGAGTAGGTGGTGGCACTTATGTGGAGCAGTACGACGCGACGACACGGAAGAACGAAGCAATGGTTCGGACACAGTAGCTTTTGCATGGTCGCACTAGTCTACAAAAGTAGAAACAACATCGTTTGGTCGAGTACTAGCACATAGCCATTAGGAAATAATGAAGTTTTGCTTCCATGACCTTTCAAAACAAAACATGCGGAAGTTTGGAATATGCACAGTATAAAATACTACAACTCTAATGATACAATGAAGCTAACATTGCGTTCTGATCAGTATCCAAGTTGTCTTCTAATAAGTGCAGTGACCACACGGAAAGGTCGTTCCTCATATTCAATGTATTGATCGTGTTCAATATTCACTTGATCACCTTCCATGCGATTCAGCATCGCCACACAGACAATCGCCGCTGAAATAATTGAGTACAGTTAATAGTTCTCTTCAGATATTCATTAAATATTAACGTTTGAGCAACAGAAATTAACGAGACCCGGTCCCGTTGGAGAAATGAAGTCAAACTCTAAAGGTGAAGTAAAAAGTTTTGAGCGCCTTTTTTCGCTCATCGTTTTATTCCGAAGATGAAATTAACATAGTTAGGACTAACCAATTTTAATAAAATATGCGCCCTTTTGTTCCACAATTTTTGTCCATCTTGGTGCCGATTTGATAATTCCGCAATTGAAGAAGTCCTCATCCTAATTGGTAGAAAAGTTGAGCTCCTCATTTTCAGAAGCTTCTCTTGAGGCCAGTTTTGTACGATCAAGAAATTTTTGCGAATGCTTGAAAAGGTGATTGTCGCTTGGTGCCAGATCTGGACTAAACGGCGGGTGCGGTAGAACCATCCATTCAAGCTCTCGGAGCTTCTGACACGTCGTTAAAGTTGGGTGCGACCTGGTTATTTTAATGGAACAGGCCGATTCTGGTCGATTGCTTCACTCTGGTCAGTTGTTGACAGTAAAAGCCCGAACTGGGTGCTTAGACCGATGGGAGGAGCTCATAGAGGATGATTCCCTTCGAAACCCACCAAACACACAGCTTTTGTTCTCAGGTGTGATCCATTTCTCATCGCCGCTCATTATCCGCTTCAAAAATGAGTCGATTTCATTAAATTCCAGCAAAGAAGATTCTTTTGCGTCAATTCGTGTAGCTCTCATACTTCGAGGTTTTTCTTGAGACTAGCCTTATGAAAATGGTTCCAAACGGTTTTCTGGGTATCCTTTAGTTCCTAGGCAATAGAATGTCTGTTCACATAGCGGTCCAACCTGATGACTTCCATAATTTATCGACACTTTCGACGTTTGGCATACCACAGTGTGCTTGAGTCATGTTCAACGTCCATATTACCGAAAAGGAATCGTTAAAGCCACTACTTTGCTGTTGCATTCGATACCGTATTTTGTTCATAAACGACACAAATTTTTTGCCCATATGTTCCATCTTTTCACCTTGGTCATACTGGTACTGAAGAATGTATCGAATCTTCTTTTTCTTTCTACCGCCATTTTGAAACGCTGCAACGCCCAACTTGTTCTACCGAACCGAAGACTAGGAAAGAACCTTTTTTTTAAACGTAATGTCGACTAGAAACTGCTATATAGTATGATTTGATCTTTACATTCATCAATCATGGCTCACCAAAGACATCTAGCGAAAACACCCAGAAGTTTTTACTTCACCTAATACTTGTATGGTTGCGTCAAAGATTTGAAACGTGGTGCGCTTGTGTAAGCGGTTGCAGGATGAATCTAGCTCCTGCAGGCGGAGGGGAGTGAAGTTTTCCATCAAACGAGATAATGCTCCACGAGCAGCGAGGTTCTACTTCACTTTGAGAAATTAGTTGTACGCTTATACGCAACTACGGGATTCTGCACTCATCAGGTTTTAAAGTCATCACTCCACGAATCTGAGGTGGTACGGATTTCAGGTGGAGTATTCGCATACTGTAGATTACGAAGAGGGGGTGATTCCGTCCACTTCCAAATTGCCGTAAAAAAACGGCCCGGAAGATACGGTTTCGGGCGTTCCGGCCCGCTATTTTCTACAACGCGTTCGATTGGAGCGCGTCAGCCTTGTGTGGCGTCGGATCTTCCGGGCCGTTTTTTACGGTAATTAGGAAGAAATGGACGGAATCACCCTCCTCTCCATAATCTACCATCCCTTGTAAGAATACTCCACCTGAAATCTGCACTACCTCAGATTCGTGGGGTGATGCCTTTAAGAGACTTTTGCTTACCTTTCACACCAGCACGATATGTCATTGACGCAAAACATGTGCATTCCATTTCAAAGTTTCGCACACCTTTCTCATATATCTTGTTAAGGAAATCAAATTTGTCATCTGCTTTATATTCGCAAAAGAACCCGTCAAGACGCATCTGGCCTGAAAAAAGCGTTGTTTTATTAAATAAAATGATGTAGAATACTTCTAAGTGGGAAATTTCCTACAACTTACCTTCGTAAAAATCATCAGCACAAAGAGTAAGACCAGCTTCTACAGGGATTTTCTTTTCTGAAGCTACTGCTATGAGTTCTTTGCGAAGATCTTCGTCAAGCCAGGTATCGCGCTCTACCTGGAATGAGTGCCCTGCGGCTAAAACGCTTCGCAGTCAATAGTTTCTAAATTCGAGACATCCCTGTTTTATAAGTTTGCAACATCTAGACTAACTTTTTTTCCGTTTATCCATTGAACGTATTTATCGGTAAGTTCACCATTCATTACGCCTGTGGTAACGACTACTGTACCTGGCTCAACCCCAACTCCTCCAGAAGTTCCCACACGAATAAATCTGTAGAATATTCGATATTTAGCGACGATGGCGAAAAAAAAAAATTCAACGAAATGTCTCACTTGACATCTTCTGCTTTAGCGTGATGCATAATTTTTAGCATTTCAACGAGCAAAATACTCAGTGATGGACTTCCCATGCCGTGCTGAAAAGAAATTTTTTCTTGAAAAGAAGAACAAGAGGTCTCGATAATTTTCAACAGCTAGTAAACTTACATTAACCCATATCACTTTGCCAGTTTTGTACAGTACAAAACGATCAGTTCTTGAGAGATTTTCACTGCATTCGAGACCGCATTCCTTCGAGAACCACTCAGCGTATAGTTTCATTCTTGTTGATGAACCGCCAGTGCAGACAAACTACAAGCGTTTGTGATTATAGCGAGCAATAGTAAAAAAAAGTAAAGAATAAATATAAACCTCAAAAATAGTAATGAAACCTCCCATCTGATCCCGTGATCCTTTTTGATATTTGCTGAACTATTAACAAGACGCTAAACAGACTAGTTCATTCAATAGAAGAAACTGTTATTGTTGATTCAGTATCTGTATTCTTAAGTTGAGTCGGACGCGGGGTTGAATCCTTTATCATTTTTGGTGGCGTTTCGGCGCCCTAAACAGTGCCAAATAGCTTTTTTTTTTTTTGTGGTTTCATCTTACTTCAGAGCCGAAAACTCCCACCGCTAGAACCCATGAACATCTTTGAAATCCACAATTTAATTTTAAATTGTTTTTCAGTTATCAAATATCATGATTTTGTAGATCAAAAAATTAAGCGTTTCCTGAAGTTCGTCGACATTCGAAAGTGGTTAAGCCGGAATGCGAGAAAGTGGGGATCATGCCAACTGCGTCTGAATTTAGATATATCTTTTTGCAATAAATACTTTCTGGAAAGCGAGTAAAATATGAAGATGTAACCACAATTTTACCACTATTAACAAAAAGTGGATTCATGGCATTATTTGATTTGCACCTTGGTTATTATTATGTTAGAATGGGCATTAAGAAGTTTCTAAACTCAGTAGGTTTTCGCTGGGATTGTAGAATTTGCAATTTACTTCTTTTCGGGCATTCCAGAGCTTTCTATATTTGTCTCTACCAATTTTGTGGGACAGTTTCTGCGTAAGTAATGAGTCACAAGACCATTTGTAGCGATCTAAATTTATACGATGTCCTGATATAGTCTAGTTCCGCACACGTGTGCGAGGAAACAGTGAAAGTGGTTAGTTACTCATAGAGATACTCGAAGCAGGCCTTACTGTAACCGCAGAAAAGTGTTCCTGGAGACCGCTGCTGAAGTTTACCAGGTTTGGTTATTTGGTTCGTGCGGTTGTTTTAAAGAATAGGCGTAACTCCTGAGATTAGAAATAAGCCTATTTCCCTAACAATTGGATTATTGAACAGTAGAGAAGCGTCTCTCTACTATAGACGAAGATGGCGAGGCAACGTAGCGTTCAGCGATCTGATTATTCCTTCAGGGTTGAAGGAAATATTGAAAGTCATTTCTGCATTTACGGAGAAACGGAGTGAGCCCACGGCGTTGTTTTACCAACGGCCTTTAAATGGAAAGGAAAAGTGCGAACTATGAAGTTGCTCGCCTTTCAAATCTTCTTTGGGTTCCATTGATTTGCCAGTTGACTTGAATCATGTTCTAATGGTTTTGCTCTGACCTTTCAGATTTTGGAGTTGAAGCTAAATTTCATTTGAGTCTTTCATATGAAGTACTTTCTTTATCTCATCTACCTACATCTATGTTAGAGTCGTTTAGTTCTTTATGTAAACTTAGCTCTAGAAGGAGTAAAGAACTTCTCCAGATATATTATATCTATGAGATCATGTGATGTTGTAATAATCAAGCAGCGGCTTTGAATAGTGATAGTACTAATGATTGTGGAAGAAATATGGAAGCTATTAAAAGTTTTTCATCTTAAGTCTAAATTCACTTGGATACTTTGTGAGTTTGATTTAGAGGCGAAAAACACCTCCAGTTTGATAGACTCAGATGACTGGTCAATTTTATACTTCATTTTTGAGGAACTGCGAAAGGTTTGGGATGTCTGCATGTAGACATGATTGCTAGCACACTTGAACTAAATGTTCACGATTTGTTTCTAAACGTTCTGCGAGAAAGACAGTGCAACTGATGATTTTTCCAAGGGAGTGAGATCCTTATGGAGTCCCGAGTTTTTTGGTGGATTCCTCCTTATTTAATTCCAAAGAGTTGTTACATAACTTGAAATTGCTTGAGTAAATTTTTTTGTTTCCCGATTTGGCCTTCTAATTAATTATTGCCTCTCCAACAAAGAAATGAGCAGCTTCCTGAGACTAAAACGAGTTATTTTTCATACAGGGTCACTAGTTCTCAGGAAGTTCCTCAACTCTTTTACTTTTGGCAAACCATGTCTCTAATTCCATACCGCTTTTGCTAATGTCTCTTTTTTCCATTCCAACTCCCTTTCTGGGTTTTAAAATTCCGCTGTGTCGCTATAAAATTCAAAAGGGTTGTAGAATATTTGAGTGGTCTTTGGTATTGCTGTATTGGATTGATATGAGCACGGGTTAGGCCAATTGGGATGATTTCGTAATAGTCTCTCCGTAAAAGTCCTCTTTTTTTGTTCTTTTTTGCGAGCGGTAAGCTTTTGCAAAATAAAAGGCGTGATCAAGGATTACGGATAGGAATAACCACTTCGGCTTGACGAGTGCTGAGTGCCCCAGCCACCTTCGCAATTTTTCGAGTAGGATAAGAAGAGAAAAGAACAGTAGAGTACATTCACGGATACAAGGGAATAGATACAATACTTCGCTAAATACAAGGCAACTTATTTCAGAATTTTCTTCTCCACCTCTCCTTAGATTAGTGAAATTGATCCCCTTGCACTGAAAATGTATCATGAAAACTCAGCGTGTTGGCTGTTCATTAGGAAGACCAAAACCGATTAAATTGAGTACGGAACAACGCTGGCATTTTGATGTTATTACAGCTCACAAGAATCATGGAACTCGTACTGTAGAGGTCGCTCGCATTTTGAAGCGTCTGATTTTATCTTCAAAATCAAGAGTGAAAGATCTCTCAAAGGAAAACATGGCCCGCTTAATCCAGAAAGCACTTATTGCCCATGTTCGACTGCCTTTTGAATCTCGGCATGGCATCCAGAAAGCACTATTGGGAGGTGGGTTGGAGCAACGTCGACTCACGCCTCATTGTTTTCGCTGTGGAGCAAATCGACTATGGGAATGGTATGGTGTCTCACTTACGGAGATCTATTAATGCTTTTCAAGCGTATGACGATCTCTCTCCTGTCTAGTTCAGTCACTTTAGCTGTTTTGAACACATGTGCATAATATTTTGTTCACTATTTTGGATAGCATTCAGTCTTGGACTACTTGTTTGCATGTCAATCATTGTTGTTACTTTCAATCATTTGCGTTGTCATTATATCTTATATCTCAATTACTATCCCCATTTTCGGATCTGCACTTGAACATGTACCTATAATAACTTCTGCTGTTTTCGATGGAAAAATTGTTACTTTTTTCCTTGATATGATAACTGCTTAACCACCATTAACTGCATTAGTTCCTGATATACGTCATACTGATATCTACTTTCCACCTTGCAGAACGCCGATAATGCCTGCCCTCGCTTCAATGTTCACACCTGCAAAGCGAAAATCAGAGAAGATGGGTTGAACGCAACTCCGTTTCAACAACAATCACTCTCCCAGAGCTGTAAGTGACTGAATACCACGCGATATGGCACTGCAGGAAGATTGCCGACCCGATGGTCATACCTTTTTACAAAGTCTTTCGAAGGAAGATCTTTGGATCCCTCGCGAGAAGGGAAACCATTGGACAACCGTTGCACGGACAAATGGAAATATTACCGGTGCTGCTGGAACAAATGAACCAACAACAGGAGCAGAGATGTTGCAGAAGATGTCATTATAATTTAGTTGTTATTCTAGAATTTATCCGGCCCAAATAAGTAAATTCACGGTAGAGAAAGAAGAGAACACGTGAATAGAGGTAATTTTTAAGAATGCTAACAACTGACTTCTTTTCACGAGTTGTTTCATTAACAGAAAGGCATTATTCATTATTACTTTCATTAAAAAGGCCAAACCTTAGTATCTCCAAACACCTTAGGGATATCCACAGTTTTGATTCCAAATCCGAAATGATAGAGAAAATCATCATCGGCATCCTCCAAATACTTGTTACGAAGGCCGAAAATCGGATAGGAGAGCACTTTCGTTCCTGAATCGTTAGCTGCTGCCATTCCAATCGTTCAAGCAGTAGATTAGCAGAACACAGACGAAGAATGAACACTAACGCTATACAGCGCACACTGGGAGGATGCAATCTGATTGATTGATGATTCAAACGATTAGTCACCAGAATCATCATTCAGATAAAGAAGGTTTTCTCTCATACCTCGTCATTCTACGTCATAGTTCATCCGAGAAGTCGGTGCAAAAACTGCACTGATCACAGATATTGAGATATTGAGTTCATCAAGATATTGAGTTTTTTGTGCTGTACTTTCTCCAGAGAGTTGGAAGTTCCATAAATTTGGAAAACGATTTGGACATACTATAAACGTGAAGGAATTGAAAGGAAGGAATTGAACTGAATTCACGTTTATAGTATGTCCAACTGAATAGAAGGATGAGAGCAACATGGGCATCATGTCATCATCTGGCAGAATGCTAGGGATCAACTGACGAACCATGAGCTTCGTGCCCATCTGTTTGACTCGGTAGTTCTTCCAGCGCTCTGTTCAACTTCAGCGGAGGATTGGGCAACCACGTTTAGGAAGCTACTTACTATCCATAGAGCCCTTGAAAGATGTTTCCGAAGTTCAATCCGCCGCACACATCTAGCCAGTCTTCGCAGACTTAAAACGAATGTCCCCTCTCCTCAGACGAATACATGTCGAAAGCAGAACATAGATGACCCGGTCATATTATGGGAGGAATCGACAATAGGTGAACTGAAAGAACGCCAGAGTGAATTTTAAGAGGTGCTAAACACCCTCGAGGAAGACCGCCGACGAGATGGGGCGATTCGTTCGCTGCACGGATGAACCAGCTGAGGGTTCAGGTGGATACGGTTGAAGAACCTCATCAATGTCACTCAAGAAATTTGAGAACATCTTGGATGACAATGGCGAGCGAACGAAATGAGTCAAAAAAATATGCTGGGGACGTCTAGTGAAGACGGCCCATCTAAATATAATAAGTAAAATAACTCGAGTAGTTCCTAAAGTAAAGAATACAGAATTTTGCTGTCCTCCAAACTCCACTGAATTACGCAATTAACAGTGCCCTTGTTTCGATAAAAGTTCTTCTTGAAAATTTTGGCGCCGAAGGAAAACAAAGTCTGAGTTTTCTCATAGCTGGTCTAAGACCTTAGCGATGTCACATTTCTTTTTTTTTGCATTCCATACTTGAAGTACTGTTGGCTTCATCCCTTTTTTTTTCGAAAGATTACTTATCTAAAGGTCGTGCTTCTTTCAATTTTTCTCATTTCTCTCGTTCCTTCATCTTTGAAAAAAAAATTCTGATGTGCTATCTTGGCTTTGCGCTCAAGGTATTTCATCACTAACGTATTTTAGGTACACCAATGATGTGTGCAACTCCCATTGACGTTGTAATATGCTGACAACTTTCACGAACGGTGCTAAACTGCACCATGTTTTGCCGCTTCCCGTTGGTTTCACGCTTTGTCTGCCCGTTTGGGACAGTTTCCCCCAGTCGTCGCTGCCCGCACCCAAAGTGCTGTCCTCTCAGTTGAACAGTATTGTAATCTACTAACATCTCATCACTTCAATATGTGCCTAACATTCTTTCGATTCCTTATCCTCATATATTTATTTATTTATTTGTTTGTTTACTTATTTATTTGTTCGGCATTGTTTCTTTAAAATAATTATTTATGCTGAAACTTTTTCTTAGTATTAGGAGAGAGATTTGATTTATTTATGCTACTTTGCCAATGGAATGATTCGAATGCCTTTTACGGATTTTTCCCTGTAATTTTTGTTTTCTTTTTTCTTCATCTAGAAGATTGTAAGTTGTGTTTAGGATGATTAGAAGCATTTAAAGGACTTTGATAGAATGGAGATAGTGCCCCTGAATATTAAAAACATGGCCGATTTTTTTTATCTAACCAATTTTTTTTATCGTTCCTTTTAACTATTATTATTGAAACATCCGATTTAAATGAACAGGTACTTAGAGGCATCACCCCATGAATCTCGCGTGGTGTGGATTTTCGTTGGGATAGACCTACATCGGGTCGTAGATTGTGAATACAGAGGTGGTTCCGCTGATCTCGTTTCCCTACGACGTCTTCTACTGCTATGCGCCACCATTGCGCCCCGCCTGCGATTCGTCGAATAAAATGGATTGCCTATCGGGGCATTCGAATGGATTGAATTTGTGAAGTCTCCTTCATCTTCTCCCGCACTCACCGCAGATGTTTTCGTTCTATAAAAAAATTGCAAAGCAAGTATCTCCCCGACAAATTCGTTCACGAATTAGTCCCACTTAGTGTTCCAGGAACAATGACTTTGACTTACTTAATCGGCTGGTATTATTTCCCGACCCAGCTACCCTCATATTCGTCGCCGAAGCGTGTCGTGCTCGAGCACAGCTCTGCCCAAACACCGCTTTTTCCATTTACAGATTACACTAAATCCATCCTTTCATCGGTGTTGCTTATCCTGCGAGACGCAGCGTCTGAACTGAATGTGAACTGAATATCGATGCCGAGTGATCCGAGTATCTTAGGTCAGCAATGTCCTGCAGTTCAGCGTAGCATAACCCAGAGTACTACATATTGTTGCCAAAGATTCCATGCCCGCTCTTGATCTTTTGCACCCATTTGGGTTCCAAGAACATTAAAGGCATCACCCCACGAATCTGAGGTGGTGCAGATTTCAGGTGGAGTATTTGTATACAGGATGGGAGACTACAGAAAGGGGGGTGATTTCTTCCTAATTGCCGTAAAAAACAGCCCAGAAGATACAGCTTCATTCATTTTGGCGCACCATTTTGTACAAGAGGTTCGATTGGAGCGCGCCAGTCTTGTGCGGCGCCGCATCTTCCGGGCCGTTTTGTACGGCAATTAGCAAGAAATGGACGGAATTACCTCCCTCTCCGTAGTCTCCCATCCTGTATACGAATTCTCCACCTGAAATCTGCACCACCTCAGATTCGTGGGGTGATGCCTTTAAGAATAAAGAGTAAAGTGTCTGGCATTAATCAATCCTCTTGGGATGCGCCAACGCGTTTTACTTCAATTCGTAATCGCTTAGGTTTTGGAACGCGTGTTGGCCCGTACAATGAGTTGAGGAGGCCAGCTGATGAATCGAGTTACTATCGTCTCAGCTAATTCTCATGCGATTTTATCCACCCCAGAGGTATAAAGGGTTTGGTTGGGACTTGAACGGTGTTGAACCAACGATTGATCGTGCTTTCAACAGCTGCACATCTTACCGACTGCACTACACCCGTCCCTCCTGAAACATACAAGAATTCAATCAAGCGCTTTCTCCAAAATGGTATTTTTATAGCATAGAAATTAGTTATACAGGAAATACGACAAATATTAGAAAATCCTTCATGAGAAATAATCATCTGATTTTAAAACTTTCAAAAATTGCACAGAAATATTCAGCTGGAGTTATGAGAAAATACGAGAATCATCCATAACCAAAGAGGTCATCCATAGTATGGATGATTACATCTATCGTATTGGTAGGAAGGTGAACCACTGCACACACAGTACCACACCTGTCGAGTTCCGCTCCAGCTCGCTAATCGTTGAACTGCAAAAATATTTAGATATGTATATGTATGCTTGAAATATGTATATGTATGTATTAAACACGAGTTGGAATAATGTTTTCTTTGTAGAATTTATCAATTTTAGGTTTAGATTTTTTGGAGAAAAAAGCAACGACTGCTAGGTAGAAGCTGCTTGCGGAATGAGATTTAAAACATTAACTCAGTGCGTTCATTTCGAAAGTATGCATACATTGAAATTTATCATTTTTATCGTCTTTTGTTCAAGGAAAACTTCCCTTTTTTTGTCCTTTTTTGTTTTCGTTGCGGTTCTCGCACTCACATTTCAGTTTTTCGAGCACCTAAGAGCTAAGCGTAAAGGACTTGAAAGGAGACAAAGAGAGAGAAGGAAAGAAAGAGAAAAATGAAATGTGAGTAGTCCAGAAACATGAGGGGCGAGTAATTATTTGATGTGATGCAGTAAGGGCTACAGTGAGGCAGTTCAAGAATCAAAAAATCAGTTGAATATCAAAATACACTGAATGTACATTTACATAGTTGTTTCGAGTTTTTTCGCCATTAGTATAAACGCATCTGACCTACCTTCACACGTATAAGCTGCTCTCTGATAGTATGTTGATTGATAATAAGGGTTGGACTGGTAGGGCTGATAATAGGAATAGTACGGTGACGTTTGATAGTTGGAATAGTAGTACGATGGCCATGAATACTGCGGTCGCCGTCGAAAACCAAGAAGATCTTAAAAGCAGATGATAATGTGATGTGTTTGCGTTACGTCAAGCAATTTTTGAAAAAAAAAACAATTTAAAAAAATCCTTTACAGGAGGGGAGGGGTGTTAGCACAGTTGGTAAGAGGTTTCGCTGTGTCTGCACCATCGGAGGCCCGGATATGCCCTAGCTCTCACCTAGCCCTTCATCCCTCCGAGGTCCAAGAATTGGTACCAGACTTGTCTGGGAGGATAGCGGCAGTGACTTGATGTATTGGCTAGCCCCCATAGTCATTATACACCCCAGTTATACGTTTGTAAATCCCAAACGATTCTGAATTGAAGTGAACGTTGTGGCGCATCCAAGAGGATTGATTAACGCCAAACACTTTATCCTTCACCCTTTTTATTTTAATATTTTCTTATTTGTCCACATATTTTATTTCCAACATAGACATAATGGTGTATTTAAAAATCAGCTCCGAGTAATGACAGAAGTCCACCACCTCCGCCTCCGCCATCATATTCACTCGAATCTTGTGAAAATTATTTTATGACGATATTTTCATAGTATAATTAGTCACCTACCAAACGAAGAACCTGATGAACCAGAGCCATGGGAACCGAAGCTAAAAGAAAAAATAATAAAAAAAAACAAATAAATAAATAAAAGAGAATAGATATAGAAAGGAATAAATGAAAGAGAATAGATATATAGAATAGGATAGAGATAGATAAAACTCTTTTCTTAGTTTTTCAAGTTTTTTTCGGAAGTTTTCAAACATCAAATTCAAACTTTCTTATTCCGATTGTTTCAGTCTTTTTTCGTTAGATGTGGCTCTATAAGATTTTAATTTAGTTGAATTTCGGAGTTTTTCGACTTGAATGCTACTGGTCTGCTGTTCTCGTCCATTAAAAAAACTTTACCGAGGAAAAAAGATTTAAATCCCTTCTTTTCTTTAGATATCCTAGGTTTCTTTGGTATTGAAGTTTGAAAATGTGATAGAAATACTTTTCTTCTTCTTCAGACTATTATCGTTTCTGACACATTCTCATTTGTTGCGATGACCCCCTCCTGTCGTTCTGTGCGCTCTTGATCTTCTCGTTCGGTCTCCTCCTCTTCGAAGGCCACCCTTTTACCGCTTGCACCGTTCTCTGCGCTCTTGAGGGGCCGTTCTCGTTTTTTGTGTTTTTCAACGGCACATCGATTAGTCACGTGTGCTTCGATTTACTTCATATTTAAAGTCATACTACTTCTTTAAACACATGCTGACAAACATAATTCTTCCTTTTTTTGCATTGTTGTGTAGTACAAACTACTTTTTCAAACTTAATCGGCAAACTGGTAATATTGACTGATGCGGTTGCTCGAATCTTCGTCGAGGCGTGTCGTTCTTGAACACAGCCCGAGCCAAATTTCTCAGTCTTCAGCAATAACTCGCACAGAATCCATTCATTCGTCACTGTCTCATATCCTGCGAGAATGAGGTCGCGTAGGGTGCCTTTTGGCACCGAGTGACTCAAGTATCCCAGATCGATGAGGTCCTTCATTTCATCGCAACGAAACAGAGAGTTGTTACCGAAGATTTCATGATCTCTCTAAGTATTTGACCTATTTGGATTGGTGTTGGCAGTGTACTGGACGGCAGCACTTTTTTGTCTAATATCTGAGTAGTTTCTGCCAAACGACTGTGCTTGTTATATATCTCATACGTGCGCATAGATAGATCAAAGATATGGTTGCATTTAGTATAAGTAGGACCACCACGATCAAATGGGAATCTCAAATGTATAATATAAATAAATACAAATACCAATACATCAATATAAACTAGATTACCTGTGATGATGATCGTGACCACCGTGATGATGACCGGGTCCACCATGTCCGGGTCCACCATGACCGGGCCCACCATGACCGGGCCCACCATGACCGGGCCCACCATGACCGGGTCCACCTCCACCATGTCCACCTCCACCGTGTCCACCTCCACCATGTCCACCTCCGCCATGTCCACCTCCGCCATGTCCACCTCCGCCATGTCCACCTCCACCATGTCCACCTCCGCCATGTCCACCTCCACCATGTCCACCTCCACCATGTCCACCTCCACCTTTATAGAACTAATTTAGTGAGAAACGATTAAGAAAGTTGGATCGTTTTTCTGGCACTGCTCTCCTCTATCCTGAAATCCTTTTTTAGGTTCTTTTTTTTCTCAAAACGTGGCCAAATGTTGTGAACAGGATTGATCTAGTGATGAAGTGATGACCACCGATAGCACTTTTTTGTTTAACCTAATTTTTACACTGTTAGAATACCTATTCTATAGGCACTGTACACTGCTCATAATCACAGGAACTGTCCAGTGTGGTCTTTTGGTGTGCAGAAAAGTAAAAATGGCATTCATTTTTTTAAAGTGATACATTCTGTTTAGAAGGAAGAAGAGAGGGAGGTAGCATAAAGGATGAGTAGCCTATGCGGACACATATGAACTCCACCCAAGACGCCTGATTTCTCCATTTACAATCCGAACTTTTATTGAGATTATGTGTTCACGGAAGCGAAAAATAAGCTCAAATTCCGGCACTGAACTTTTGTTTTGTGCCAGAGTAAGCAAAAAAAAAACAAGGAAAATCATAGGCGCCTACTGCTCCAACTTGCATCAATGATACTGTTTGCTGGACCAGGAACAAGCACCTTAAACAAACCCACCGGAAAATTCTGAGGTAATTCTGAAATTTACTACGATTCGCCTTCTGTAACCTTCCGGAACTCTTTTTTTTTTTTTTTTTTGCAAAACTATTTATTCCAAATTGGAAGCTGCTACATGACCGGGGTCAGCCGAACTGACCTCCTCCTCCACTTCTTGCCAATGCAGGCCCTGCAAGTAAAAATGTAAAGTATAACCAGTATTGAAATTGAAGCATGGAAAACATGTATTATTGAATACCCCTAATCGCGTGTCCCACAGTATCCAGTAATAGTATTCTCTTCTCTTTTTATAGGATCTAACTGGACACTCATGTCTTCAAAAAAGAGCTGTAATAAAACTCAAACCTTCGATGGCGACCAACACCAGGATGATAACGAAGCAACGAATCATTCGAGTTTGTAGTGGTCATGGTTTGAGATTTTAAGGCGAAACGGAACGAATTTACACTGTAACCAGGATAAACTATGAAAAGTTTTGCACGTTTGCCAATGTCTTCTCATGAAGTAAACGACAATAACATCATTCTTCTCTCCCAATCGCGCTCCATACCAACAAATAGAAGAAAAAACCTTCTTGTTGACGCACGTACTCTTTTTCAGAAAAAAAAGCTTAACGAGAAATTCAAATGACCTCGTGTCCTTCGAATGTCGGCATAGTCCTGTCTATGTTTTCCATTAGTGTGCCTAGTAGCTGAGGCTGATTGGAACAATCTCACGTTTATTCCGTTAAGTGCCGCACCACCCTGGGTCAGTGTTTCGATAACAAATTTCTCAACTTAACAACGATTCGCATTTGACTGGTTTTTACCTTGTCACGTTTGCTGTCACGGTGTTACTTACACACATTTTTGATGAGATGTCAGCGCTTATTTTTTAGTTGTGGTTGATTGTTACTGGTAATAACTTGCGATATAGATGATGACATTCTATTAGAAGTGAAATTGGGGAAATTTTTAATAATTTGTAGAAGTTTGTTGTATTTTTTATTTATAAGTACACTTCTTTACCGCTCCTTCACTTTTCTACTTCTTTTTTAAAGTGCACTCATTTATAGCACTTTTTTTTTATGATGTGATAGGAATAAATGTAGCAGTATTAAAAACTCTATTATTCTTTTTCTCATATCATATTCTTATGATGTGTTACTTGTAATTTTTTAGATATAATATTTGTTTTCTTCTCTGTCAATGACGTGATTTTAGATTCTCAGCGAATTTTGTCCTCGCCAAATTATTTACGATAATCATACATAGAGGGAATACATTCCTCATTTTTGATTCTCGGCTCTACTGCTCGGTCTTATCAACTCAGTGATTTCTGCAACAAACGCGACATATATTTCGTTTACTGTTGGGTACTGTTGTACTACACTGTTTTTAATTACTAGCCTGAACGTCTGGCTAAAGCCGGACTTCAGGTTTTTTTTGCTGTTTGCTCCGCTCGCTTTCATCGATCAATGAGAAATAACAGTAACGACATTTTTGTAAAATTAGAATAGCTTTTTTTCTATCAACTTTTCCTCCACTTTTTTAGCTTTAAAATTTAAGCATAGATGAAAGATTCTCCCTAAATGCTCAGTTCTATATTTGGAGAATATGTTTCTCTCAAATCTCTACAATTTTGAAACATCATTTGAAGAAGTTCGAGTTCCCTCCGTTTCCAACTAATGGCAAAGAATGATGTGCTAACATGAAGACGTGAATATCACTAGTGATAAAAATAACGTTCTACGTCAGATCGCGTAAACTGTTGGCTGCTATGTGTTGCATTTAAGCAGCCGTTCGTACGTGCATTTCCTTTTTTTGAAGAAAGGATGTTAGCAGCATCAGGAGACATGCTGAGAAATAGATATGCGAAGGAACCACAGAAACCCATTCTACAGCGTTGTGGATCTCGAGCACCAATCCGACGCAGTGAAACCCGTCTCTTCCCTCTCTATAACTTTGTGGCACTGACCCATCATTTCTACCGGTCTTTGCAGCTCCGACTTAAGAGGAATGGCCCGTCTTCGCGACCCAGCGGAATATGTATCGAAAGCGAAACATAGATGGGCCGGTCACATAGTAAGAAGAATCGACGATAGATGGACTAAAAAAACGCTAGAGTAGATCCCAAGAGATGCTAAACGCCCTCGAGGGAGACCACCAACGAGATGGGGTGACGTGTTCACTGTACGGATGGGCCAGCTGAGAGCTCAGCTGGATACAGCTCAAGGACCTCGTCAACGTCACCAACGAAGCTTGAGAACATCTTGGATGAGAATGGCGAGGGAACGAAACGAGTGGAAGAGGTGTTGGGACCCGCACATCCAGTGAAGACAGGCCATCTATGTATCTAAGTAAGTAAGTAAGTATCAAAGTTTATTTACCCTCACTAACATATGAGAGAAACTAACTTGCCTTATCAGAGATAACAGACATTTCCGTATAGTTTTGGACAATGGTGAAGAGGTAGAATGCTCACTTATCAGGTACATGGTGATGGTTCGGCACCTCGCCGGTGGGGAGTTTTGCATCATTTTGGAGTATTTTCGTGACACACAGACAAACACACACACAGACTAAGCGCGTTATTATATAGCATGATGTTTAGTAACAATAGCAACTACGATTTCATTGAGCTAGTCGCTGCGATCGCTCTATTACTGAATACACGAACTATAGGATAAAATGAGTTAGTAGGAACATCCCTTCGACTTGACTCACTTGTCATAGTCAGCGACCTTATATTATCGTCTGACGCGATTGCCCGGATTTTCGCCGAGGCGAATCGTCTTTCAACATAGCTCTGCCCAACCTTTTCGATCTTCTGCGAGAGCTTGTACAGAGCAATCCGTTTGTCTCTATTCCATATCCTGCTAAACCTTACGTCTCGCCTGCAGTGCCTATCCGAGCCGAGTGTCCTTAGGTCCTCTTTCACCACCTCAGTCCAAAACTCACGTTTTTGGTCAGGTGGTCTCTTTAAGCTTTAACCCGGCAAACACCTCAGAACTCGTTGAACAAGGCGATCTGCTGGTCTCCTTAGTATATGACCAAATAATCAAAAACGATTTTCTGTAGCCACTTTTAATGGCGGTGCAGAATGTTGATACATAATCGAAGATCTTCATGGTGGCATACTTTAGGCCAAAAGTGCCTGGTGCTGCCCAAGTCTCCGATGCATATATCATGGCGTATTGCGGATAGGTAGCTTGCCTTCGTTGGTGATGTTGGTCGACCACAGGGATTTCGTTGAGGAGTTGAATACAGAAATGGGCTTAGCGCGTTTTTGAATATCTTTCTCGTAGTTCCGCCATTGTTCTTTAGTATATATTTTTATATATTTAGTACCTATGTAACAGAGTTCTTCGACGAGCTGGCACTCCGTCCACCCTGATTCCTGTGCAAAGTCTCGAAGAGACCCACATCTCTTCGCACTTATCAGGGCGTGGACGTGGTCCCTAGGCTCCTGTTGAAGTTTCGTACTGCTTTCCGCAAATATAACAACATCGCAGGCGTACTCGAGATTGATCAAGGAGCATCTTATGATGCTAAAACAATATCGGCAGGACACTGATCCACTGTTCTTCGAATAATGTCACCAATGGCAAAGTCGAACAAGAGGGGTCTTGCCACTGATCCTACTCGGTTACCACTTCAAACGGTGTTGTACATCAGTGGATCTGAAGCTGCTGTTTGAACTGCAGCAGCTGCTCGTTGGTTCATGTCATCAAGCAGACGAAGAAACCCTCCTGGTACTACATCTGGGCAAAGAGTGTTGAGAAGGCAGCCTTGATGTGAGATTCGAAAACTTCAAAGTCCGGAAATACTCACTGCATCGGCTTCAAACACCATTGTCAGATTTCAATAAATATCCTGACGATGAACACCTGGTCGATTCTATCGCGTTGCTTCTTTGCTATACTAAATTAGGCTGTCCAGCATAATCCGCTCCAAAGCCTTGTACATTGCACGAAGCAATTGTATTGATCCGTAATTCCTAAGTTTGTTTAATATTCCTCTGTAATTCCTGAGTCTCATGATAGTTTGTAGTGAAGAGGGACCATGATAGCGTCTCTCCACGAGTCAGGTATCCTTCCGTGGATTCACATTGAACGGAAGATTTTTGTCATCTCACAAATCCCAGACGGAGGAATATATTTCAGCATTTCTAATTCCCCCGTCTCCGGTAGATTTTGCTATATCATTGTGCTAGGAGTGTTCTAATAGATGCTCTTTGAATTTCAGATTTAATCAGTTAGAGACAGCACAAGACGTGTTGATAGTGAAGGATTATTTCAGTGCATACTACTGTGAATATATAACTGTTAGTGACGTGGTGATCAGACCAAGAATCTCTCGGAATGACAATAGGGAAGGTGGGTATACTTATTTTGAACCGTAAGACCGCAATACGGCCGTCGGTGAATAGAGGAAAATCAGAGGCATGACACTTGGCGACGGTCGCACTGCTCACCGAAAGTACTGCAAAAATAAAAGGCTACGGCTTAGGTTAGGGCATGAAGCAGCGACAAAAAAGAATTCCACAGTGATGTTCATCAACAACCAACAGCAGTTGGTCAACTACGAGCACGTAGCCATAAGAGATCAATAAGATTTTGCTTCCATGACCTCTCAACACAAAAAATGCGGAGGTTTGGAATATGCACAGTATAAAATGCTACGCCTCTAATGATACAATGAAGCTAAGATAGTGTTCTGATCAGTATCCAAGTTGTTTTCTAATAAATGCAGTGACCAAACGGAAAGGTCGTTCCTCAAATTCCATGTATTGATCTTGCCTAATCTTCACTTGGTCACTCTTCATGCGATTCAGCAGTGTCACACAGACAATCGCCGCTGAAATAATTAAGTTCAGGTGATATTTCTTTTCAAATATTCACTAAGTATCAACGTTTGAACGACAGAAATCAACAAGACTCGGTACCATTGAAGAAATTTTTGTAATTTTATTCAAACCAACCAGAAATCTGGTGCACTCGCGTAGGCGGTTGCGCGATGAATCTACTCTGCACCGGTCGTGGTAGAACCCTTGCTCATTTCTGTAGAGCAGTAGGTTTCAGATAGTTTTCATCTAACTATTTTTCATCTATTTAAGCTAACAGCATGTGGGCTAAAAATCGCCTTAATAATCTAAGCCTTAAAATCACTTGATATCATGCCATTGTTGTTGTGTCAGATGAACCTCCCGCAAGGAAGACATTGCCCTGGTTCGGTAAGGGAACGCAGAACATGGGAATCAAGTGGTTTCGACTCCACTGTATGTAGGTGAAAGCGTGAGGTTGATCGAAATAAATTTTTTCATCAAGCGAGAATCTTCTTCACGATTAGCGAAGTGGCTGTACACATGTGACAAATTTTGGCACCGGTTATGTTTTGTAGGGAGGCGATTAGGATTACATGAAAAAATCTATCCAGAAGAGCTCATCATAGAAAGGGAATACAGATGAGAATATTCTGAAAAAAAATTTATAAGCAAGGTATTTTCGTCGCAAGTTGCGAGTTGTGAAAAATCGAGTTTCTACTTCGCTTTGAGAAATTAGTTGCAACCACGAAATTTTGCTACCTTTTACACCAGCACGATATGTCATTGACGCAAAGCACGTGGATTCCATTTCAATGTTTCGTACACCTTTTTCATAGATCTTCTTAAGGAAGCCAAGTTTCTCTTCCGGGTCATACTCGCAAAAGAAGCCGTCAAGACGCATTTGGCCTAAAATACCGGATTAACCATCAAATAAAATGATGTAGAAGACTTTTAGGAAGTTTCCTACACCTCACCTTCGTAAAAATCATCAGCACATAGAGTAAGACCAGCTTCTACAGGGATTTTCTTTTCTGCAGCTACTGCTAGAAGTTTTTTGCGAAGATCTTCGTCAAGCCGGGTATCGCGCTCTACCTGGAATAAGTGCTCCACGGCTAAACTACTTCAGAATCAATAGTTTCTAGATTGGTGACAGACTTGTTTTATAAGTTTGCAACATCAACACTGACCTTTGTTCCGTCAATCCATTGATTGTATTTATCAGTAAGTTCACCATTCATTGCGGCCGTGGTAACGACGACTGTGCCTGGCTCAACGCCAACGCCACCAGAAGTTCCAAGACGAATAAATCTGTAGAATATTCAATATTTAGCGACGATGGCAAAGAAAAATCAGATGAGATGGCTCACGTAACATCTTCTGCTTTAGCGTGATGCATAATTTTTAACATTTCAACGAGAATGGTACTTAGCGATGGAGCTCCTATGCCGTGCTAAAAAAAAAGAAATTTCACAGAGGTTTTGATAATTTTTCACCAATTACGACAGTTACTAAACTTACATTAACCCACACCACTTTGCCAGTTTTGTACAGAACAAAACGATCACTTCTTGAAAGATTTTCGCTGCATTGGAGACCGCATTCTTTCGAGAACCACTCAGCGTATAGTTTCATTCTCGTTGGTGAACCGCCAGTGCAGATAAACTACAAACGCTTGTGATTATACCGACTAATACATGGAAAATGAAAATAAACTTCAGAAAAAACTTTTCGAATCCTTCCAACTCATTCCACAATTTTTTGAAATTATTCTATTTTCATGGTTTAGTGTATTAAGCGTACTGTGATTCTTGATACTTATTGAACGAAGGGCTATGAAAAAACGTCAAGCAACCTGGTTTCTTCGGTAGATCAAACTGTTTTTGTTGATCAGTATTTGGGTTATTAAAGACAGCATGCTATGAATCTGATGTGGTGAGGGAATCCGCGGGAAAAGGTAGAGATTGGTTCGCAGATTATGGGATCCGTGGTGGTTTCGATCATCTCTCCCTAATCGTCGTAAAAACGATGTGAAACCGCTCTTGTTCCTACGAGGTGGACCCTCAGCTACATGTCCAATGGTTGTAATTGAATGGGCAATCGAGGAGAACTTACTGGCTTTCGAGCGCTCGCATGTAGATGCGGTCACAGGGGTGGCGCGTTGCACCTTAAAGCGTCTTCCACGCTATTTTCTACGGCGATCAGGGACGGTGAGCGGAACCATCACGAATGTCGTAATCTACAACCTCATCTTTAGCTTTATCGGCAGATTCCTCCACCACCTCAGATTCGTGGTATGCTGCCATTAAGTTGAACAGAACGTGGGATTTTTACAATCTTTCATTATTAGTAGGGGAGGGTGGAGGGGTGTAGCGCATTCGGCAAGAGACTCCGTGTCAGCAGCGTGATCGGTTCGAATTTTCCATAGAGCTAACCAAGCCTTCAATCTTTCCGGAGCCGATGAATTAGTAGTACCAGACTCATCTGGAAGGATAAAAAGACTGAATTGATACATCGGCTAGCCTTCACCAGTCGTTGTACAGGCCAATTACACGTTCGTGAACTTCAAGCCAAAAGATCAATCAAAGATTCTGAGTTGAAGGGTGACTGATTATCGGTAGACACTTTATCCACCTTATTCGCAATCGCGTTTTGGCGGGTTCGGCTTCTGTACAGCCTGAAAGGGTGAATTCAAAAGTGATTTCTCCGACCAAAGGTCCTATACGCTCATCAAAGGAAATCCTGAGACTACTGCTGAAGCTCAAAGCTACTCGCAGAAGTGTAGATCATACCTTAGGATCGGACTTTTCTAACACCGTTAGATACTTGTGGTGAGGCAATTAGTGCAATCAAATACCAGCCTTAAATAAAGGACGAGTTTCCGCGTAATACAGATGCAGTCCTCTTTGCGAATGATCTTGGAATAGAGCCAAAACGGCTCCTCAGCCTTATGCGCCACAATACTGGTTTTTGCGCGGCAGTACCGTGATCTTATCTTCAAACTCTTCTCAGCAATGACGCTGCAGCCTGCTATCGTTGAATATCCACCAGACAACTGTAAGCGCTCGGTTTAATTAGGAGTTTCGCCCAACTTCGTTAATTTGCTCCCTGTTTTTTTAAGAGAAAGGAAACGTTATTTGCACTACCTCACAGCTTCTTCTACAGTATAGAAAGTAATCATTTTTATTATTAAACTTTAAGAGTAATCCCATTTGAAAAGACAACTAGTTTTAGTAAGTACTAGGTAATTATTTGGTTTACTTTTGGTAGGTTCAACAGGTTTTACTGCTTAGTTTTGCCTTGTGCAGCATTCTTCTTGAATGAGCCTAAGCTCCTTTCCGTTTGTTTGTTTCATTTCATTTGTCAGATTCGAATGCAGTCAATAGGATAGTCACATCAACCGCTCGATCGAAGTTATATATCACATTTTGCCCTGCTTATAGAAGGACACCGAGCTAAAAATTTAATTAGTTCCAAGAATTTCTGTTGTACATTTATCAAAGAGTAAGGTACTCCACACCAAATAAGAGAGCTAGAAATATTAGGGCGAAGTTCCAACACTAACAAGAAGAACAGGAAGAGCCCAATGTCTGGTCTTCCATATCTGCTGCGATGATGAACGCGCAGCCATAAGCTAGCCATTTGATCTATATAGTATACAGTTTATATCTTGGATGGTGCTTTGTAAATGTTAAAATTATGAATTCTGATCAAATCCTAGTCACAATGTGGTCATTTCGATTGCCCATGATTCTTTAGATGAAAGGTCTGGCTTCCGAGCTAGACAAAAGGTACCGGGCGGTTTGAAGCGTACGCTATAGCATTTGGGATGTAGTGAAGAGACGAAGAACATCCTATTTGGTGCTCATCTATCCAACGCCAGCGTTCTTCCAGCACTGACGTACGCTTCGAAGACATAGAAATTTGAATTGCGAGAATTTTAGTAGTACGCATTGATTCAGCCTGTTTCGTAGCATGTACACGGGCTGTACTATGGGACCCAAGGGTTAATTGAGTGATCTTTGGTGTGGCTGACGAACTGATCACGAGATAGCTCAGTGGAGAATAGGGTGATTTCGTAATAGTGTTTTCTGGTTGTTCTTTGTTGCGGAGTGGAACACTATTGCGAAATAAAAAGCGTGATCAAGGACCACGGATACGAATAACCATTTCAGCTCATCCAGTGTTGAGTGCCGGTGTTATTAATAATGTCTGACACGAACTAAGATCCCGACCACATCGGCGAGGACTGTGAAGATGAGAAGCGAGGACTTTGGCAATCTCGTAGCACAGATCATATGCGTAATCTATGTGTCTTTCCACCAAGCACAGGAAAGTAAGTTTGAAGTACATCGTATTCATGATGGTAATAAATTCTGGCTTTCTTCGAATATTTCTCATTTTCACAATTATTCCGTATTATATTGTTATTCATCATGGAATTTTTCCTAGACTTTCTCCGGAACCACTTCTGAAATTCCACAAGTTGTTAACTATTATAGTTAATCGCTTTCCAGCTATTAAATATCATGATGAGAATTGCAGAGTTGGTTATCTTTTAATTCCTCTTTAGGTGTTGTTCCCAATGATCTGCCAGTTTGCTTGGATCATGCTCTGATGGCTTTCTCTGACGCTTTCGATTTTATAGTTGGTGCTAAAGTGCTTTTGAGTCTTCCAGAAATAGTTTCTTAATCTTATCTACCCACATCTATGTTAGAAACTCTTAGCCCTTTACGCTGGCTCTTCGCAGTTTTTTTAAGGTTTCAGATCCTTTTCCAGTTATATTATATCAAAGAGACTATGTGTGTTGTGATAATCAAGCAGATGTTTCCATTTTGCGTTGTGATATTCCATGCATTTTTTATTTTGTATTTTCTAATTTTTTACTTGTGGCAAGCTATGTTACCAATTTCATTTCGGTTTTGCTAATGCCAACTTCCAACCTCTTCGCTTTTAAAATTCCGCTGTGAAATACAAATCGGATGTTTCACTGTGAAATATTGGAGGTGAAAATGGAGTTTTGAATATCGAGGATGTTCTTTAATTGAGCCGAAAACGAGGTTTTTATAGTCCTTTTTTCTTGGCTAAATATTTCGTCGAGATCGGCTTCTACTTATAGCTATGAATGTAGTTAAAAGTAAAATTATAAGGTAGCTGTTATTCTAGAATTTATCCTGTCCGAACAAGTAAGGTTACGGTAGAGAAGAAAAGAGAACACAAAGATGGAGGTAATTTTTAACAATGCTAACAATTGACTTCTTTTTTTACGACTTATTTCCTTAACAGAAAAAGAAAAAACACAAACCTTAGTATCTCCAAACAATTTAGGGATATGCACATTTTTCGTCCCGAATCCGAAATGATAGAAAAAATCATCATCGGCTTTCTCCAGATACTTGTTATGAAGGTCAAGAGTTGAATAGGAGAGCATTTTTGTTCCTGAATCGTTAGGTGTTTCCATTCCAACCGTTCAAGCAGTACAATATCAGGATATAGACCAAGAACGAACACTAACGCAGAACTGCGCACATTGGAAGGATGCAGTTTGACTGATCACTGATTCAAGCGATTAATCAAGAGAATCATCATACTAATAGAAGAACTTTCTTCTTATACTTCCTTACCTTTACATCAGAATTCATCCGATAATGTTGCTGTAACGCAAGGATCGCACTGATCACAAAGAAACTTCTTTTTTCTACATGGATAGCTCTATCCAGCTGCGAAGCAATTCAAACAAACTGATTTATCCCAGGAAAATGCAATTGCGCCGTGGAACATGATGAATTTGCGCAATGTTTGCAAATTTGCCGTTTTTTCATTTTTCATAACTTCCTTCAGGTGTGTCGGTTTACAAAGTTACTCGTACAACACGGAAACCTCGTACAGTGAGCTCAACGAAGGGAATGGTTTTAAGTGGAAACTGCCCATCGCAAAGATTTGAAGAATGAAAGCCAAGTTTGAATGTGGAATTGGACCCTGCCTTCAAATGACAGCACTGTTGTGTTTAGCTCCATCCTAGATGTGATCTAAGAGCAGCGGCAAGAATCTTCTCCATAAAAAAGCAAACAGTAAATATTACTGGAGAAACAGAAGAAATGAGTTCCGCTCGAAACGAACTTGATCTGTATGGTTTTTTTTTGGGTTGCTTCGCCTTACCCAGAACTGCTTTCTTTACTTTCTTTTCATTGCTAATTATTTTTCATAGATTCATATCATATTAGTTAACTGAAACAGCAAAAAAAGCATGTAAATGTAAAAACAATGTGAAAGTAAAAGAATAAGTAATATGAAGCTTATTGTTAGTGGGAAATTGAACTCAATAACAAATTTGACTTGACAAACCAGCGAGTAGTAAGCCAGGCGGAAGGACCGAATTTTGCTACAAGTCCAAAGTTACTGTATATGACAGATTTTTTGGCAATATATCATGCTATATAATAGCAGTGTCATAACCGATAAAAAGAGGGGTCCGTCAGGGTGACACAATCTCACCAAAAAAATTCAGTGCCAATCTCGAGATCTCGATGCGAGGATTGGAATGGGAGGACATGGGAGTGAAAGTTGAAGGCCGGCATTTACACCATCTTCGTTTCGCTGATGACATAGTTCTTATAACAACAAGCATCAATCAGGCAGAACGGATCCTGGCCGAATTTGATGACACGTGTAAAAAAGATCAGTCTTCGGCTGAACCTAGACAAGATGTTCATGAGGAACGAATGGGTTTCTGATACCCCATTCACGCTCGACGGAACGGACATATCCGAAAACTCCAGCTATGTATGTTTAGGTCGGGAAATCAACATGATGAACGACCTGACCTCCGAGCTGGGCAGAAGAAAACGAGCGGCTTGGAGAGCATTCAAGAGCATCGAGGATGTAGTAAAGAGGAGCAAGAATATCCGCGTCCATGGTCACCTATTCAACACCACCGCTCTTCCTCCTTTGATCTACGCTTCAGAAACGTGGGTTTTTTTGCGACCAGGAGGAAAATGCGATCAGCGTCAAAGAACACGGAATAGAAAGAGCGATGTTGGGAGTAACCCGCTTTACGCTAGTGGAAAAAAAGATTCGAAGTTCACTTCTACTTCACCAATCGAAGATCAGAGAGGCTTCTACATATGCCAAGGATAGCAAAATTAGGTGAAGCTGGACACTTTGTATTTCAACGACAATCATTAGACCAGAGCCATAACCGACTGGATACCACACGGCATCAAATGCACCGCAGGAAGGCCTCTGATCCGATGGTCAGACCTCTCCATGAAGTCCTTCAAAGAAAAATACGACGCTCTCCGAGTTTCTCGGGAGAAGAGATGCTGCTGGGTAACACGTGCGCGTGATCGGGACAAATGGAACTACTACTGGTCCCCGGTCGAGCAAATCGATGAACAATGGGAGCACAGGTGATACAGGTGATATAATAACGGGCTTGTTCTGTCACGTGTGTGTGTATGTGTGTGTATGTGTGTGTATGTGTGTGTATGTGTGTGTGTGTGCTTGTAACGAAATTCCAGAACGCGGTGAGACGATTCCAACAACTCATGAATATTCACAACAGTGCGCTCAATAACCACCAAACCGCAGAGCTGCCAAACTGCGCTGCCCGTGCGGCTCTGAACTCTGCGGGCAGCCTTAGGGTGGGACAGGTCTTACGCGGTGGAATTACTATGCCGATGCCAGAAAGCTATAAAATGGAGTGGAGAGGGTCCCAAGGCGTCGAAATGGTGCGCCGACGCTAATTGACGTTATACTGAGGAACGATGGGTGCCATGGCGTCGAATTTGTGCGTCGTGTTGTGTTTCTCCTCTATGACTCTTGCGCATGTCTACTTCCTAGCTCGTTTGCATCAGGTTCGCAACATATCTCCTTCAGAAGGTGGAAACAATCATGCAGACGGCTGCTGAAATAGTAGCCAACAGTTTACATGATCTGACGAGGAACATTATCTTTATCAGTACGATGATGCTGTTCACGTCATCACCTTGATCACCTTGACTCCCGTTGATCTTCGAACTGGTCGAGCGGGCGCCAGTAATTCTTCCATTTGTCCCGATCGCGTGCCAGAGTAGCCCAGTGGTTCCTCCTTTCGCGTGGGACACGAAGAGCATCATATTTTTCTTTCAAAGACTTCGTGAAGAAATCTGACCATCGGGTCGGCGGTCTTCCTGTAGTGCGCTTAATATCGCGGGGAACCCAGTCGCTCACGGCTCTGGTCCAACGGTTGTCATTAAAGCGCATCACGTGTCCGGCCCACCTTATTTTACTTTCCTTGGCAAACGCGGCGGCGTCTCTAATCTTCGATCGCTGACGTAGGAGAGAACTTCGAATCCCGTCCCTCACTTGCGTGAAACGGGATACTCCTAGCATCACTCTCTCAATTGCGCGTTCAATGACGCTCACCGCGTTTTCTTCCTGCTTGCGAAATGCCCAGGTTTCCGAAGCATAGGTCAAAGCAGGAAGTACGGTGGTGTTGAAGAGGTGAGCACGGAGCCGGGTGTTCCTGGTCTTCTTCACTACATCCTCGATGCTCTTGTACGCTCCCCAAGCCGCTCGTCTCCTCCTGCCCAGCTCGGGGGTCAGGTCGTTCATCATGTTCAGTTCCCGACCCAGATAAACGTAGCTGGTGCATTCGGATATGTTCGTTCCGTTGAGCGTGAATGGGGCATCCGAGACCCATCCGTTCCGCATGAACATCGTCTTTTGTAGATTCAGCTGAAGACCGATGCATCCACATGTTTCGTCGAATTCGGTCAGCATTCGTTCCGCTTGGCTGATGCTAGGTGTTACCAGTACGATGTCATCAGCAAAGCGCAAATGGTGTAGCTGCCGACCATCAACCTTCACTCCCATGTCGTCCCATTCCAACTTTCGCATTGCGTTCTCGAGGGTGACTGTGAATATTTTGGGTGAAATTGTATCACCCTGTCGGACCCCCCTCTTCACGTCAATGATGATGTTCTTGTAGAATGGCGAAATTCCGGTCGTGTCTGTACAACTCTCGAAGTACCTTTATATATTGAGTAGGGACGCCTTGGTTGTCCAAGGCTTCCACGACCGCTTCCGTCTCAACCGAGTCGAAAGCCTTCTTTAAGTCGATGAAGGTGAGACAGAGCGGCATCTTGTACTCTCGTGATACCTCGATGAGTTTCGAAACAGTGTGAATGTGGTCAATCGTGCTGAATCCTTTTCGAAACCCTGCTTGCTCGCATGGCTGTCCTTCATCCAAGACTTTTTCAATCCTATTAAGGATTACTCTTGTAAAGAGCTTGTAGATGACGGACAGTAGGCAGATTGGGCGATAGTTGCCGATGTCATGTGGATCTCCCTTTTTATACAACAACACGGTCTTGCTGGTCTTCCACTGTTTAGGAACCTTGCATTCCGACAGATAACGTGTAAAGAGCCTCGCCAGGGTGTTGATGAGTACTGGCGGAAGGCTCTTCAGGTGTTCTGGTCTTATTCTGTCGGGACCGGGTGCCGTACGATTTCTTACCGACATGATAGCATGTCGTATTTCGGACGGGAGAACCTCTGGAATGACTTGTCCATCTTCCCTCAGATGGTGAGGAGGCAAGTGGACATGGCTGTCGAAGAGATCAGAGTAGAAGTCGTAGATGATTTTCTCCATCCCCCTTCTCGATGCAATGGCTGTTCCCTTTGGGTTCCGGAGAGCAGTCATCCTCGTCATGCGACTGGCGAAGTCTCGACGGGCATAGCGTATGCTTTTCCCCGCCTCTGCAGCTTCAGCCAGCACTTCTGCTCTTCTCTCTTTAAGGTCTTCCTTTATCGCCTCTCGGCAAAGCCTTGCGAGCTCGGACGTGAGTTCTTGGTTCCCTGCGGCTCGTGCTGCTCCACGCTGGCGTATCAGCTCAAGAGTTTCAAGAGACAGACGCCTCTTGGTGGTTTTAAAACTCTCAGCCTTCTTCGCGCAGTCGTGAAGGTGTTCGACAAGCCGGTCATATTCCTCGTCGATGTTGTCCATTGCAGAATCTTCCCAAAAGCCGGCCAGCGTAGCGAAGAGATCCCAGTTGATGGTAGTCCTGGGATTTCTCTCTCTGAACTTGGCGGCTTTCTCTGCTCTCCTTGTGAAGGAAAATCTTCCTCGGAGGAGGCGATGGTCCGATCCCGTATAGAACTTTGGTACAACACCGACGTCCGTCAGGCAGAACCTTTTATTGACGATGATGTGGTCTATTTCATTACGGTACCCTCCACCGGGTGACTCCCACGTCCAGCGTAAAGAAGAGGGCTTCTGAAATTGCGAGTTCCCATGGATGGTCTTAGTCGTCATGATGAACTCGGAGAGCCTCTCTCCCTGGTCATTCCATTGTAGGCCGTGGGTCCCGATGTGAAGTTCCTCCGGCGTTCTTCTTGGGCCAACCTTAGCGTTGAAATCGCCAACTATGACCTTGTAGAAGGCATGATCTTCTTGGTAGAACTTCTCCAGGTCCATATAGAAAGCTTCGACTTCTTCTTCTTCGTAGCTTGATCTTGGAGCGTAAACGACGAAGATAGTCAAAGCTGGTATTGGGCCACATCTTCTCATCCGCAGACGTCCGATTCGGGTCGTAAGTTGTTCAAAAGAGTCGATGTTCTTTGCCATACTCGTGTTGACGAGGACGCCAACTCCACCAACACCTCTACTGTCGCATGTTCCTAAGAACAGTTCTTCTCCAGTTTCATATACGGCGTTGAGAGGGTGACGTCGTCTCGTCTCGGTCAGTCCGATGACGTCGTACTTGATCTTCTTGGCTTGCATCATCAGATCTTCGATGGCCGCTTCCGATGCAAGCGTACGTGCGTTATAAGTACAGATCGCCATCCTAGTCCTTTTCCGTTTTGGTAGCCTACATGACTCCTGCAACCCCGTCCTACCTGGCGCTACCGTACCAGGCTTTCCTCCGGAATCAGGAGACTCTTTTCTATTACTGTGTTTTGCTTAAAATTTTAAAACCCATGGGCAGGTTGCAAGCCTCTAGTCCCATGAGTTTCTGGGAGAACTTTCGTTCTCCCGGTGTGGACATGTGGAGCTTATTTGTTGGAGGCGACTCCAAACCGCCTCCCTTGCACCTCCCAGTCACTTGATTGCAGGCTTTTGGCCGGACCGACGTGGGATACAAGGATGTCATGAGTCAGTCCTGGCTCAGCAGAAACAGGGAGTCCATCCCCTGAATCCACCTGCGTCTCTGGGCAAGCGCAAGGTAGCTTTTGGTCCGCGTTTAGCCCCCTATCCGCCACCCGGGGACGCGCCACGTAGCCTCGCGGCTAACCGGCTGTGATCCCTCTAGTGAGGGAGATCCGTGGGTTCACGTCATATTATGTTAAAACCCAATCTGAATGTCCGGCTAAAGCCAGACTTCAGACTTTCTGTGGTGCTTGCTTTGCTGGTCTTCACTAATCAACGAAAATTAATATTAGTGCCGTTTTCTGCATAATGACAGACACGTGTATCACAAACAACCTTTCTTCATCTTTTTGTTATGATAACTAAAGGCGAAATATTCCGTAGTCTTCTTTCTAAACGCGTCAGCTCTACCTTTCGAGAACACTCAAACGTCAGCTTCAAACAATCCTTGCCAATATATTACAGGCAAAATTTGAAAGCATTACTCGAAATATGGGTTTTCCTTCTGTTCACCTCCAACAGTAGTCAAAGAATGGTGTTTTCACATAAAGCGAAGTGAACTACATCTCCGTACTGATAAAGATAACGTCCCACGTCAGATCATGTAAATTGTTCGCTACTATTTGAGCAGCCGGTTTCATTCGTGTTTTCACTATCCGATGAAGGCATGTTACCAACCTGAGGCAAACGTGCAAGTAAATAGATGTGCAGAGTAGCCACAGAGGTGAAACGCATACTAAAGAAAGACAAGGTGAAAAAATTGCGTGTTGATGTGATTTTTTATAGTCGTGGGAACTTTATTTGTCTTATTTTATGTAATGTTCCTCCTGGGAAATAATGCGAAATCCTCGTCGTTTTTTAGACCATTATGGGAAATTGAGTGTGACTGCGCTCACACTCCTAATCTTCAACTCCCAACAGTGACCCCATTATAATAAACCATTTTGTGATATGCCGTTTTTAAGCGGCGCTTCAGGTATTTGACACCTATTTGGTCGTCGCTTGATTAAAAGCACACGTTTTGAAGGAACGATTTGCGATCAATATCAGCGGAGCCTTATAAAATAAGGCCAATAATAAGTTGTGAAGGTGGGACAAGACATAGTATCTCTTGGTTTCTAAACAGAGTTGTGAGCCAGATACTACCAAAAGTGCCCTCACATCTATCAAGCACTTCTCAATTCCTTGAACGTCTGAAGAATATCAGATTCGTGCAAAGTTGCACCATGAAGTCATCTGACTGTTAAATAGACGCAGCGGTAGTTAAGAAACTTTTGGTCTAAGCAACGTAAGCAGCTTAAGGAACATGATCAACAAATGACTTCAGTGCAGCCAGTAAGAGTACATGGAACTTACTCGAGAACGACTAAACAACGGTTGGCTGCCTTAGTTAAATAAACCTGCATTGTGGTATTGCAAGTGTGGATGGTATCGCAAGGAAACTCAAAAAACATACTGATAAACGCAACATCGGCTCATCCTGTTGACATGAAAAGGGCGGTATGGTCAAAACAGTTACAACAATGTGCTGATAGAGATAGAGAACGTGAGGAATCGCTAAAACTAGCCATATGCATAGATCACTTACGCGAGGTCGAAATCTAACACCCTATCTCGAACTACAGTGTGAAACAGGAAGACTCTACGCAAAGGTAGGTGCATCCAGTCGTCTCCGATTTCTTGACTGCTGCGATAAACCGAGCTCTCTCAAAAGCACAGTTGTAAGACGATGTTGTATTGGTGAACATCTCGAAAGACAGCATCAAGCGACAGATGGTTCGTAATAGACTACGGTAGGCAATGTGTATTGGAGTGTTCGGTTGGTTGACAATTCGGTAAAACTGGAGATTACGCGAAGTCATCTTTTAGATAGAATGCAAGCAATGCTATTTATATTAGGGAAACTGGAAAGATGCTTACCCTGTGTATCAAAGAACTTTTGGCTGGAAAAGGAGTGGAAGTACGATGAAACCATTAGGGGGCCACAACTATGAGAAATGTGATGGATATGAGCTTGTAATAAACTGTACAATATTAGCCCACGAGAAAGGAACTTCTGTCAGTAAGGTACTGGACGCATTCTGGACTTCCGTCAGTGATCCATCAATGAATGACATAAATGAGTGCCTATGACTAGTAACTTTATCTCTTTTGTAACACTCTGTGAGCCATAAGATTGTCCCACATAAGGTTCCTTAGCACTATCCAGAAATATCCAGAAATCAGTACTTAAGAGTACTGCACAGTGCGTAGATCTCACTCGACTTCGGTGACAATCTATCAGAACGCAGTGGTTAGTTCCAGTTACTCTGTGAGATTGCTCAACTTGTTTCCCTTTTTGGAGTTCTTGCGTGGTGTACTTGGGACGATATCAAGGCTTGAGAAGGAGAGGGGAAAGGCTCGATGGGACATGCATAGGATCAAAGAATCAAAGAACTCGAACCATTTTAGGCCATTTCACTAAGACATCGTTGGGACAACAAGAAAACATGAATGCACCTATTTGGGATCGGAGAACATGTATGAATCAAATAAAGCGGCTTTTTCAAATTGGTTTTTTTTGCGTAAAAATTTGTTATATAGGGAATATATGAGATAGAAAAAAATTGTTTGATAGAGATATCCATCTGATTTTTAACCTTTCAAAAATTGCACAGAAATGTCCACGATTGATCGTGCTTTCAACAGCTGAACATCTTACCAACTGCGCTAAACCCTTCCCACCAAAAACATACAAGAATTTAATTAGGCGCTTTCTCCAAAGTGGTATTTTTATAGCATAGAAATTAGTTATATAAGAAATACGACAAATACTGAAAAAAATCCTTCATCAGTGATATTCATCTGATTTTAAAACTTTCAAAAATTGCACAGAACTGTCCATTTGAGATAATGAGCAAATGCGGGAATCATCGAGGGATCATCCATAGTATGGATGATTACAACCATCGTATTGGTAGGAAGTTGTACCACTGCACACACAGTACCAGAGTTGTCGGGTTCCGCTCATGCTCATGTATTGTTGAACTGAAGAAAGAAAGGATGAGAAGAAGATATAAGATTATAATGCAAAAAAAAGAAATTACAAGAGCTAGAAAGAGTAATGAACTTGAATCCATACTATCTAATGCCATGAATCATGAAAAAATGTTTTCTTTGCATTACATCGTTATTTTAGGCTTAGGTTTTCGTCTTCATGTCATCTCTTTCTCTTCTTTTTCCTCTTTTATTTGCTTCGGAGAAATCCCCAGTAAGGAGAGGGGGGCTCCAGAATGAAATTAGATGGTTTAGCTCACTGTTTCTAACTCGAAAGTAGACTACGAAATTCATCACTTCTATCGTTTTTTCTTCTAACTTTTCTCTTTTTTTTTTGTCCTTTTCTTCTCTTCTTACAATCGTCTCTCTCACATTTCAGTTTTTTGAGCACTAGAAAGCTAAGAGTAGATAGCTAGGAGGAATAGTAGAGTAGTGGAAAAAGAGAGGAATAGGAAAATGGTCTCAGCAACCCAAAAACATGAGAGCACGTAAATCTTTGTATGATCCAGTACAATCGATAGTAAGTACAATACCGCACTACATATGCGTTTACATAGTTTTTCGAGCTTTTTACTCTTGTCATCGAGTATAAACGCATCTAACCAACCATCGCATGTATAGGCTGCTCTCTGATAGTATGTTGGTTGATAATATGAGTATGACGACGGCTGATAATAGGAAGCGTATGGTGACGTTTGATAGTTGGAGTAGTAGTACGATGGCGATGAGTAGTACGGCTGTCGAAAACCGAGAAGACCTTAAGAACAGACGATAATTGATGTGTTAGAGTTATTTTGAGCAATTTTAACAAAAAATTTTCAAAATACAGGTGTAGCGCAGCCGGTAAGAGGTTCAACTCTGTCTGCATGATTGATCGGACGTTAGAATATGCCTTAAAGGCAATCAAGCTTCCATCTCTCCGGGGTCGATAAACTACCAGAATTGTCCGGGAGAACAAAAAACACTGATTTGATGTCTCGGCTAGCTCCCTAGTAATTGTATAGGCCAGTTACACGTTCGTAAACCTCAAACGATTGCGAATTGAAGTGAACGTGGTGGCGGATCCCAAGCGGATTGATTAAAAGACACTTTATCCCTTATCCTTTTTACTTTATTGTTCTCTTATTTGTTAACATGCTTTTTTTCGAACACAAACATAATCGTTGATTTAAAAATCACCTCCAAGAACTGAGAGAAGTCCACCACCTCCGCCTCCACCATATCCATATCCAGATCCATATCCAGAATAGCCACCGTAAGGGCTCGAACCTTAGTAAAATAAGGAGACATATTTAGCATGTAGTGAATCGATTAAAAGCATCAAACCACGAATCGTGGGTGGTGCGGGTTTCAAGTGGGTTATGCCTATATGGGGTCGTGGATTACGGGAGGAGGGGGCGCTATTTTCTACAACGAGTTCTATTCGAGCGCGCCAGCCTTGTGCAGGCACCGCATCATTTGAGCCATTTTTTTACGGCAATTAGGAAGAAATGGACGGAATCGCCCTCCTGAAACCCCTAGGCATAACCCACCTGAAACCCGCACCGCCAAAGATTCGTGGGGAGGTGCCTTTGAAATAACTTACCAAATGAAGAACTTGACGAACCAAAGCTATGGGAACCGAAACTGAAAAGACATAAATATTTTTTCAGCCCTCCATTTATTTATTTATACATTTGAGTTTTTCAAACTTCAAGTCCAAGTTTTTTAAATATCATTTTTTTCTTCATTTTTTCAGTTTTTCTCGTTGGAAATGATTTCATAAGACTTCAAATTAGTCGAATTTCAACGTTTCTCGAATAAAGCAGCACTAGTTCTCTGTTTTCTTTTGCTAAAAGAGCCTCACCGAAGAGAAAAAAATTCAAATTTCTTTTGTTTTATCTGCTTTCTTCTATGTTTATTCGGGATTGAAAATTGAAAATATTGTGGAGATTACTTTTATTGTTCTTCTTCAGACTACTATCGTTTCTAACACATTTCCATTTGTTGGGATAACGCTTCCCAGTAATCCTGTACTCTCTCGATTTTCTACGAGGCCGCTCTTCTTCGTTCGAAGCCACACTAGTGCCAATTCGCGCCTTCTCTGCGCTTTTGAAGGGATAATTTCTCCGTTTTTTCGATTGCGCATCCTGTCGACTCAGATCCTTTTCCCCGTTAGATTCTCACGCGACGGATTTGTCCCCATAGTATGCGCGAATAGATTCACTTCATACTTGAAGGCATCACCCCACGAATCTGAGGTGGTATGGATTTCAGGTGGAGTATTCGTACACGGGATAGTAAATTATGGAGAGAGGTGTGATTCCGTCCATTTCTTCCTAGTTGCCGTAAAAAACGTCCCGGAAGATGCGACGCCGCACAGGGCTGGCGCGATCCAATCGAACTCCTTGTAGAAAATAGTGCGCCGGAGCGCTCGAAGCCGAATCTTTCGGGCCGTTTTCTACTGCAATTAGGATGAAATGGACGAATGAACGGAATCACCCTCCTCCCCATAATCTACAACCCTACATATACGGATACTTCACCGGAAATCCGTACCACTCCAGATTCGTGGGGTGATGCCTTTAAAGTTTATTCTGCTTTTCTAAACGTATACTGAGAGACACAAATTCTCTTTTTTACATTCCTATATAATTTAAGCAAAATATAATAAATATAAACACATCAATATAAGCTAACATACCTGTGATGATGATGGTGATGATGATGATGATGACCACCGCCGTGATGATGATGGTGACCACCGTGACTGTGTCCACCGTGACTATGTCCACCTCCACTATGACCTATTCAGAACTACTTTAGTGTGAAACCAATACAAAACCAGAAGCGCTTTTTTTTTAGCACTACTCTTTTATTTATATGTTTTTCTATGTGTATCCCAAAAAAAAAATTTTTTAGGTACAGTTTTTTTAGGCACAGCCAAGTGTTGCGAATAAGCTCGATCTATGGAAGCGCTTGTCAACAATAGCAACGTTTTTTTTTTGCTTTATTCTAATCTTACACTATTGGAATATCAATGGTACAGACACTGTACTCCTTGAAATCACAGAAACTGTCCAATATGGTCTTCTCATGTGTTAATAACGAAAATAGCATTCGTTCTTTACAGTGATAAGTGCTAAGTTGGAAGGAGGATGAGTGGGAGGTCGTAAGTAGCAAATGATGATGCACTAAATCTCGCTCACGCCTATTTTTCCATATATACCCCGAATATTTGTTGGGATTATATGCTTACGAGAAGAGAAATAATCCTAAATCCAGGCAGTGGTGACTTTTTTGATGCTACCGTAAGCAATGAAAAAAGGAATTCGGGTAAAAACCCTAGGTCTTCACTGTTCTGACTTTTACCAGTAATATTGTGTGCTGTGCTAGCGGTGAACACCATACACAAACCCACTAGAAAATCTGAGATGTGTCTGAGATATACCGCATCCGATACGACTCGCTTACTGTACATTCCCCGAACATCTCTTTTGCTTTTTTCCTTTCTTTTTCTTTTGTAAAATTAGTCATTCTAAATTGGAATCTGCAACAGGAACGTTGGTCAGCCGAACCTACCTACCTCCTCCTCCACGTCTTGCCAATGCAGGTTCTAAAAATAAAAATGTTAAATATAAGCAGATGAGAGCATGTATTTATTGGGAACCCCCAAATTGTTGGACCACATAGGATCTTCGTCTTTTCATATAGGATGTGACTGGATATTTAAATCCTTAAAATTTACTGTAATAAAACTCAAACCTTGGATGATGACCAGCACAAAGACGAAAACCACGTGCGAGCTACGAATCATTTGAGTTAATAGCGGTCATAGTTCGAGATTTGACGGCGAAACGGAACGAATTTAAACCGTAACTAGGATGAACCGCCGAACAGAGAACACGTTCATTAATGACTTGTCGCCGAATAAACGACAATGACATCACTTTTCTCTCCGGATCAACAGATCGAAGAAAAAACTGCTTACTGTATGCGGGCTTCCTTTATCGAAAAATACTTTGCAAGCATATCCTGAGATTTTTAGTTTTTCAAAGATCTAGTGACCAGAGGAAATTTCGATAGATTTCCGGATCTAACTAAAATTTCCATTTGGTTCGTATTGATAGTTGATAAATATGTTGATACAAAACTAGCGAGATACCTGACGAGGTTCTCCAAAAATAACATTTTCTTGTATTTTCCTTCTTTTATTTGTCATTTGTTATTACTTACTTAAATGATGGGCGGATGTTACAGCTATCCGCATCCTCGCCGAAGTGAGTCGTCCTTGAACATTTCCGAGCCCATACTTCAACTAGAGCTCGCATACTAATCTATCTATCCGTCACTGCTTCATAACCTGCGAAACGTTATTTTTCGATTGAAGTGCCTGTCAACGTTGAGTCTGCTCAAGTTTTCTTTTACTGTTTCCGTCCAAACTTTTCCAACTAGGAAATCTTTTCTAGTTTGAATTTGGGAGCATCGAGCGGAACGATTTTATCACGCAGAGGTCCGCTAATATCACGGCAACGCGGCTACCTGGGCTCTGACGAAGGCAACGACGCCGAAACGTTAGCCGTAATAACGTTTGTTAACAATCTTGGCTGTTGCCAAATTGGACTATTGACAAGTTGCAATCTCTATGGCAAGATTCAAGGAGAGTCGAACTTTCGCATTTCCTCATGTTCTTGTTCGCTCACACGACTCCTTTTCTGGAACTGTACCATCACGCTGAGAGGAAGTGGGCAGTGGTGGGAATCAAATGGACGTCCCACACTGCTCTAGATTTTCGGACGTCTGACAAAAGGATTTTTCTCATCAGGATGTAATCAAGCTGAAGCTTGAGGGTCGGCATCTTCCGCTTGCGCTGCGCTTCTGGGGTTAAAGAGGTTGTCCCAGGTATACATATATTTATTAATTTATTTGCTCTTAATTACCGTCGTTCTCCACCGTTACTGGTGATGTTAAGTAACGCTAGCGAAGAGATAGCATAATTTTGTGAAGACATCTCTTTATTCACTTTAAAATTTAAAATTAAGATTCATTTTAAAAATTTCCGTTACTTATGCTACACTATCACACTAGGAGTATTCTATAGTTTTTTCTGAACAGTCATTGGTTAAGAACTACATAGAACGAACGAATGGACGAGAACATAGAAGGTGAAGGAATATGGCAATGCATCATAAAGTGAGTATAAAGCAGTTAAGTGACATGATGATCACATACAAAATCTCTGGGATGAGAATAGCGTAGGCGATACTTATGTTGAGTCGTACGACCGCGACACGGCTGAGCAACGCCCGCAAAACATGGCGGTTCGCCACGGTCGCACTGGTCTACAGAAGTGCTGCAAATTTAAAAGTAGTGTAATAATGTGTAAGTGAGGTGCAGTAACAGTAACAAAAAAGGAAATGCACAGCAATGTTCATCTACAAGCAAGAGCGGTTAGTCAAGTTCTATCTATCCTCTCACTAAGCATTAGAAAATAATGAAATTTTGCTTCCATAGCCTTTCGAAACATGAAATATTCCGAAATTTGGAATATGCACAGTATAAAGCACTAGATCTCTAGCGATAAAGTTAACATTCTATTCTGATTAATATCCAAGTTGCCTTCTAATAAGTGCAGTAACCAAGCGGAAAGGTCGTTCCTCAAATTCAATGTATTGATCGTGTTCAATCTTCACTTGATCACCTTTCATACGATTCAGCAGTGCCACACAAACAATTGCCGCTGAAATAATTGAGTAAAGTCGATATTTAAAAAGTATTAAGTATCAACGTTTAAGCAGAAGAATTCAACGAGACTCGCTCCCATTCAAGAAATTTTTGTATAGTCGGATCTAACGACCAGGGTCAAGCGTGTGTTGAGAATTTCTCAACAGGGGGTCGTAAGAGGGGTGTCGGATCAGGGGGAGGGGTCGTAAGAGGGGGTCGGAAAATTAAGAAAAAAATTAAGTAGAGGTTGGAAAATCAGAAAAAATGGAAGGAGCAAAGAGAAAAGGAAGACGGGGTTGTCGTTTTCAAACAAACACATATTAAGATGTACAAAATGAAGTGTAATTTAAGTATGCGACATTCAGCAGAAAAACAGGAGTGAAAACTGCTTCTTTTCAGACGTAGTGCTGAAACTTGAAGGATGATCAGCGGTGAATGGCATGTTTTTATGGCATATCAGAAGATATTCACAACTGAAACGTATTCTAAGGCTTTTTTAAAGGTCCCGATATCTGCGATTAAAAAAATGGAAGAGTTGTCTCAAAGAAGAAAAAACGTCAATGATACAAATTCAGTACTTGAGTTCTGTTTAATATAAAAATAAATGATATAGAATAAATAATATTCGAATAAACGATTGAAGAAGACTCGCGGTTGCAGTTGATGAAGACTACTGTAGCAAAAAAGTTAGGATAAAAAGAGGGTACACAAACCAAAAAATGATTTTTGAAAAATTTATTCTTCATAATTCTGGTTATGAAACTACTGCGCTTTTTGAGCCAATCTTGAAAATGGACGACAGCATTTTTTGCTGCTCTAACTGATGCTTGATGACGTCGGAGTCGCTTCGGTGGCACAAACCAAAACAATTGAAATCTTGAATAAATGTGATGCATAATAAATAAAGTGATAATGTTTTGATGTGATAAAATAAGAAACCAATTATTTTAAATGCAATTAACTACCTGAAAGTTTTTGTTCTTTCAAAACATCGACTTCTTGTCAAACCCATCAAGTCTAAGCACTACAAAATTACAGTTCTACAAAACAAAATTACAAAATTACAGTCTACACAACAAAATTGTCTATTACTAATTTATATGAAAGAAATGAAACTAACCAGAGGTGACTTCGTATTGAGTACCATAAAAGGCAATCTTCATAGCTTGCACAGTGCTTTGGCACTCTTCGTCACAGCCAATTCAATATCAGAAGCTAACAGAAGTGTAAGAGCACTAAGTAAAAGTAGAAGGATAGGTGCAATGAAAGGCAAGTACGCTGACATAAGTTGGTAAGTGTTGTGCAGATAAAGTGCATTATGCGTGACCTTTCCCCATCGATCGATTATTATATTTCGATAATGATATCTGTTAATTGGCCATTACATCATCTGTTGAAATAATTGATGCAGCAATAGTTCAACGTGGTTCGACGGATCAGCGCGATGTCGCGCTGTTCTTATTGTGACGTCGGGGATCAATCCCTGCCAGAGGTCCTATTTTTGCACTTAACGTAAAAGAATTTAAAGAGCAGATTTCTCTTCTGACAGCGACGGCTTTCTTACTTTCAGTCGAAGAAGCAATTCTAATGCTCCTACTGAACGGAAAAAAGACATCTACAGACGCAATTAGTGTTAAAATTAGTACAAAGTAGGCTCCACTAGATTCTCAATATCTAGGCTCAAAGTGACTCTCGTGCAATAAAGCTGGCAGCTTTGTGTAGAGGAAGATTTCTTCTATATATCTACAAAGTTTGGTGCCTCTAGCCTTCCTAGTCTTTTTGAAACCTAGTTGAGAAAAATCCCAATTTTTGCCTCAAATTTTTGAGTTTTTCTCAACTAGCTTTTGAGAGAACCAGAAGACCTACAAAGGCCAAAATTTGCATTTAGGGGTTTTCCCTGATGCTGTATCCAAATATGGAATCGAATTTTTGAACGGCGCTACAGCATCCTCGCAACGAGGAAAAGAGCGAAATCTCAGATTTTCGGCAACGCGTCAAAATCTGTGTGATTTCAAACAAACTTCCATAACTCAGTTCATAGTTTATAAAAACAAAATCGGTTTAAAGTATGTGGTAGAGGAAGATTTTTGCTACTACAATCCGTTTTTGGTTTTTTGCAAATGGTTCTTATCTCTAAAAAAGCTAGTTGAGAAAAAGTTGAGAAAAACGGCAAATTTCTCAACTTTTTCTCAACTAGGTTTCAAAAAGACCAGAGGGTCCCTAAAAAAGATTTTTTAACCATTTTGTAGCGCAAATCCTCCTCTACACAAAGCTGCCAGCTTTATCCTCCTGCACCTTTTTTTTAGTGAGTTATTCGTGTTTATTTCAAGGTAACAAAATCCGACCAGTCCAGCGGTAATTTCCAATTAAGGCCTCGTTCTAATCGCTAAAATAACCTCTTTATAACACTTTTATATGGAAAACAGTGCTCTGAATACAATTCCAGAAGAATCTGCTTATGAAATGCTCTTCTCAGTGATTTTTTTCAGGTTTTGCAAAAATCTAGATTCCGGCGGGGATCGAACTCTCATCCGTTCAGTTCCATTGTCGATGAGTAAAATCGTTTGTTAATAATTGGAAAAAGTGTAAAAATTGTTTTGAAAGGTGTTCTCCTTCTTTTCCAGCTGTTTTTTCGTTTTGCAAAAATAGTGGCTCCGGCGGGGATCGAACTTTCGACCATCTCTTCATCAGTGCCAAACACTACAATAGTGTTACCGAATACACATTTAGAGCTCACTTATCTTTTTAAATTGTATATCTACATACATACTGACTCACTTCTAATTCTTGCAGTAACGTCTACTTCGTGCTAATCCGAGCAAATATATCTGGAGGATATTTTGGTGGATAGCCAATGTGGAATGGGTCGCGGCCTACCGGTAGCATCATTTGGCAATCTGACTGCCTTCTAGTTAGTCTTCCTTTATTATCTTGAGTCTTCCTTTATTATATTGGCACTTCTTTAAATCTTCTCGCCTAATTATAATCATTTATTGGATCTATTTATACACTAATTCCAGTATTTACAGATGTACCAAGATATTGTCAGCCTTTCTCCTGAAGAGGCTTACAAGTGTCTTAGAGAAGGTAATTCCGGACCGAAGCCTTCAGCCGAGTGGCTGGCAAAGAAGAAAGCGTTGAGAAAAGCGTGGCCCACTTCTCAGCCTGAGACTACGACGACAACAGCTACACCGACTGACCACTCCTCCATATTTATCTTCGCTGTACTCGGAATTTTTGCTTTGGCCACGATCATCGCGCTACTGGTAAGAGTTTTTTTTGCAAACATTTTTTTCCAGTCTATCTGTGATTTTTTTTGGAATTCGTTTCAAAATGTTTTCTGCTATTATCATTATTCCTGCTCAGACTTGGGTCGTAAAACGAAGCGCTGTGAAACGGCAAAGGAACCGGGAACGCGAACTTCTGGAACACCAAGAAACATACAATTAACATTAACATATACTTTCTAGTTATTTGTTCTATTAATATCGCTGCATTACAATATATATTTTGTTTTACTTTTAGCATTACTATTTTTAAAATAATCTATTATACTATTAATTTATTAATAAAAATTTAAATTCATCAATTAATTAAATTATTGTAATTTATGTATTATTTAATTTATTTATTAGGCGTTTATTTGTCTTTTAATTCCTTTTATATTATTTATTTTCATTATTATTTATTTTTTATTATTCATTTATTTTATTATTTATTATTTATTTATTTCACCCAACTTTTGATTGCTGTGTAGGCAGCTATACTGGTAGGAACGAGATGAGGGGGTCGTTTTTGGGAGGGTCGGCGAGGGGGGGTCGTTTTTGGGAGGGTCGGCGAGGGGGGGGGGTCGTTTTTAGGAGGGATTTTTCTCAACTATACGCTTGACCCTGCTAACGACCTAGAGCTTGGTGCAGTTGCGTAAGCGGTCGCGAGATGTGGCTAGCGCTTGCGATCGTGATGAGAGGCTCACTAATTTCTGCAGTCCAGCTGGTTTCAGGTTGTTTCCACCTAGCTAATTTAAAGCCAGTATTTTGTCTGCAAGCCGCGTCAAGATCACCTGATCACCATGCTGCGTTTGGGTCGTTTTTTTTACGCGACTCTGGCACCATTGTTGTTGCGTTAAAGGCATCACCCCACGAATTTGGAATGGTACGGGTTTCAGGTGGGTTATGCCTATACGGATTCGTATACTATGGAGAGAGGAGTGATCCTGTCCATTTCTTCCTAGTTGCCGTAAAAAACGGCCCAGAAGACCACAAGATACGGCTTCGGGCGTTTCGGCGCGCGGTTTTTCCTACAACGAGTTCGGTTGGAGCAAGTCAGCCTTGTGTACGCGCCGCATCTTCTGGGCCGTTTTTACGGAAATTAGGAAGAAATGGACGGAATCATCCTCCTCTCCATAATCTACGACCCCGTATAGGAACTCTCCACCTGAAATCTGTACCAGCCCAGATCCGTGGGGTGATGTCTTTAAATGCGCGCCTCGCCACGAAGACACCGCTGACTTTCGGCCGCAGAACGCACCGCAGAGGATCTTCTAAGTAATGTTGACCTAGTTGCAAGTGAGTCGAAGCCCGTGCCCAGGGTCTGAGGTAGATTGAAATAAAATTTAACGTCAAAACGTTCATGGTTTAAAAAACGGAGATAACGCCCAACAACTAGTGGAGCCCCTGCGCATGGAGAGCGAATTTTGCAGCCGGCTTTATAGTAGGGGTGGTGGAGCGCAGTTGGTAGGAGATCCCGCTGCGATGTGGTCGATGGTTCTAAACTGCCTCAGAGCCAACCAAGCATTTCATCCCTCAATAATCGTGGGTAGGTCGGCCGATAAATTGCCGCCAGACTTGTTTGGAAAGATAAATATACTGACTTGAGACATCGGGTAGTCCCCGCCAGTTATTGTATAGGCTGCACCCGCGTTCATAAACCTCTGAATTAAGTTGAAACTGTAGACAAATCCTAAATGGATTGACTAACGCCAGACACTTTGTCCGTTAGCCTTTTATACTCTATAAGACAGTAATTAGGTTCACTAGGGCATAGCCTATACAAAACAACACGAAGTTTTAATTTTTAAAGCTTTTTCCAGCTAAATACTTTTGCGCTGTTACTTGTACAGAATCAACCTTCAACTACGCCTCGACCAGGATTCAATTTGACGTATATGCGCAATTCCGCATCGTTGTTGTTTTAAGGAAAAGAAACGTTTCATCCTACCTTTTACACCAGCACGATATGTCATTGACGCAAAGCATGTGCTTTCCATTTCAATGTTTCGAACACCTTTTTCGTAGATCTTCTTAAGGAAATCAAATTTCTCATCCGATTTATACTCGCAAAAGAATCCGTCAAGACGCATTTGGCCTGAAAAAAACGAATGAACCATCAAATAAAACGACATAGGAATCTAAATGGGATTTTTCTATGGCTTACCTTCGTAAAAATCATCAGCACATAGAGTTAGACCAGTTTCTACAGGGATTTCCTTTTCTGCCGCTATTGCTACGAGTTCTTTTCGAAGATCTTCGTCAAGCCAGGTTTCGCGCTCTACCTAGAAAGAGTGCTCTACGCCTAAAACACTTCAAAAGTGATATTTTCACATCGAACGCACTTGAATTCGATTTTATTAGTTTCCAGCATCGGCACTAACCTTTTTACCGGCAATCCATTGAACGTATTTATCGGTAAGTTCACCATTCATTGCGTTCGTGGTGACGACTACCGTACCCGGCTCGACGCCGACACCACCAGAAGTTCCCAGACGAATAAATCTGTAGAACATTCGATATTTAGCGGTGATGGGAAAGAAAAGCTCAGTGAAACGACCCACTTAACATCTTCTGCTTTAGCGTGATGCATAAGTTTCAGCATTTCAATGAGCATAATGCTTAACGATGGAGTTCCCATGCCGTGCTGAAAAAAAGGAATTTTTTTCGGAGATTTTAATAATTTATCACCAATCACCACAGGTAACAAACTTACATTAGCCCACACCACTTTGCCAGTTTTGTACAGAACAAAACGATCACTTTTTGAGAGATTTTCACTGCATTCGAGACCGCATTCTTTCGAGAACCATTCAGCGTATAATTTCAGTCTTGTTGGTGAACCGCCAGTGCAGACAAACTATAAACACGTGTGATTATGGCGATTAATAGTTAAATTTAAACTAACTTAATAAACTTTAAAAAAAAAGAACAGAACCCAACTCGTTTTGCAACCTTTTGAAATTATTATATTTTCATATTTCATTGTGCAAAGTGGACGGAATACTCGATATTTATTAATAAGACGTGAAACAAGCTGGCTCATTCTTCAGAGGATACTGTCATTGACTCAACATTTGTCTTCTTATGTTGACCCAAACACGAGGTTGTTATAATCCTTTAAGGATAAAGTGTAAAGTGACGTTAATCAATCCGCTTGGGATCCGATACGCCACCACGTTCACTTCAATTCAGAATCGCTTGAGGTTTACGAACGTGTAGTTGGCCTATACAATGACTTGCGGGGGCTAGACGATGTGTCACGCCAGTCCTTTTATCCTCGCAGACGTCGGGAACCAACCTGTCGATCCCGGAGGGATGAGAGGCTTGGCGAACCCTAGGGTGGATTCGAACCTCCGACCGATCGTGTAGGCAGCGGAACCTCTAACCGACTGCGCTACACCGCCCACCGACGAGCTATGAACGACTGGATGCCACGCGGTATCAAACACGGTGCAGGTAGACCGCTGATCCTATGGCCAGACCATTTCATGATGTCCTTCAAAGAGAGATATGATGTTGTTCGAGCATCTCCGTAAAATATGTAGAAACCACTGGGTAACTTTTGGGCTTGCTCTTGATCGGAACAAATGAAGGTATTATTGGTGCCCGCCCGAGCAAATCGACGAATAATGGGTGAAGAGGTGAAACATTTAATAACATTTAATATATTTAATAACTTTATGCTGTTGTCATTACTCTAGAACTTATCCTGCACAAACTGATAAGGTTACGACAAAGAAAAATTGTTATATAGACATGACTTGAGGGCTTTTCTTTGAGAATGCTAACGATTGACTTCTTTCTCAAGCCATTCCTTCAAAACCAACAAAAGAAGAAACCAACCTTAGTGTCTCCGAACACTTTCGGTATATCCACAGTTTTGATTCCAATTCCAAAATGATAGAGAAAATCATCTTCGGCATCCTCCAAATACTTGTTACGAAGGCCAAAAATCGGATAGGAGAGCATTTTTGTTCCTGAATCGTTAGCTGTTGCTGCTGCTGCTGCTGCTGCTGCCATTTCAACCGTTCAAGCTGCTGCACACAGTGGCAGAATACAGACGAAGAACGACGGACAGTAACGCTACACAGCACACATTGGGAGGACGCAATTTGATTGTTCAAACGATTAGTCAATAGGATCATCATACAGGCAGAAAACTTTTTCTCTCTCTCTCTCTCTCGTACCTCCTCACTCCACGTCACAATTCCTACGGGAAGATTGATGTAGCGGAGAAAAACCAGTCACATGGCAAAACTAAGGGTTTTTTCTTCTTTTTTTTTCACGATAGAGTTTTTTGCTTTCTGGATTGGAACTAATTCAAACAAACTGCTTTCTTTTGTTTAAATTCCCCGAGATTGTGGCGTCACATTAGCAAATAAGAGGGTACGAGAGCTGACGTGCTTCTGGCTTGATGTCAAATTCAAATCATCGTGATTATTTCTAAAATTGACTTACTTTTTTTTACTAATAAAACTAACTTCCTTCCAATTTTCTTCTAACCCTATTATTCTGAAACTGCTGAAATTCAAGATGAAATTCAGTGGTTTAAAGTGGGGATTGATGGAAATAATTATTCATGACTGAAAACTACACTACACATTAAATCACAACATTTTGGAATGTGACGAAGCTGCGCAATGTTCGCAAATTTATCACATTCCAAAATGTTGAGAATTATTGTGAATTCAATAATTTTATTTTCCATTTTTTTTCGAATTTCATTTATCACATCTCAAAATGTTCATAAACATTCCAAAATGACTTGTTGTAACTTATTGTTTGTTTGCGTGTTTTTTTGCCGCTTTTTCATTACTTCCCTCAAGTGTGTCTATTAAAAGCCACCTATTCAGGAACTGATGATCTACTCGCTTAGCTTGTCTGTAAACAACGCAATATTTCACTGTACGCTTTCAAAATAAGCAGAATTTTGTTTTAAGCAATATTCTATCTGTTAGGTATATACCTTTGCAAGAGAGAAAAAAAACCAAGCATAAGGTTACTGGGAAATAATTGACATTACAGAAACGATGATGGTTGAGATGTTCTGAAGCAGTGCACTCGTACAACACGGAAAACTCGTGCAAGCCCTTCAACGAAAGGTATGGTTTCTAGTGGAATCAGCCTATCGCAAAAACTAAAGGAAGGAATGTTAGGTACGGCTACTGGGATGGGACCCTGCTTTTAAATGACAGTTACTGTTATTCTCTAGCTCCATCAAAGATTTAATCTGAAAGCAATGACGGGAATTTATTGTGAAAAAAGCAAAAAATAAATATTCGAAGAAAAACGAAAAAAAAAGAGTTCTGTTTTTAATCTCCGATAAGGTTAGCCCTGCTTGCAAAAAAAAAGTGAAAAATGACCATCGTTGAAGATCTGAATCTCTTGTTGACGACAGAGAGGAAAGAACAGTTAATAGATTTTTTTAAAGAATATTTTGAATAAAATTCAGAAACTGAGTAGGACCTAAAAGTGATTTAATAACTAAAATAGTGTAGTATATATAAAAAAGAAAAATAGCATATACAAGGAAGAAGGAGGAAGGTGGTGCGAGTAAAAATCCAGCAGAAACTTTTGTGTCCTAACACTACGCATGATTTTTTTCCCTCAAAGATCCACGTGACGCCCTATTAATCAGCGCTTCTACGATCTTATGTTGTTTTGTTTGATAAAAATCTTCTCTGAAGCGAATCGAAATGTCGAAAAAAAAATAAAAAAAAGAACTAAGAAAAAATGACAAGTAACTCATCAATTATTGTTCATCGCTCAACAGCACTGAAATATATTATTTTGACGTTGTTTGGCGTAAACATTGATATTGATCTGCACAGTAACCTCTGCTCGTAACGTGAAAAACAATTCAAATAGCAACTCGGTGATAGAAAGTGTTTCTGTGAAGAATTTTCCTGATTCTTTTTCCTAAAAAAAAACTCTTTCTAGAACAGGTTCTTTGTTGGCGAGATTATAGTCAGCCGCACTTGTGTTTACCCAGGAGACAGCGGCGCATTTGCCAGAACTTGCCGCCGCGACGCGTTTTTCACTGCTTCACCCACTTTTTCTCTCAGGCTCGCTTTTTCCGCGAAACTCCTATTGTAGTCAAGAAAACTCAATGAAATGTGAAAAATTACAGTATACAAAGGTAATCGGAAGAATTCTTAGATTTTTTCCCTAGAAAACTTCGTTTTTTTTTTAAATATTATTTTCGGTAAAGGATTCTAACTCATAAACACATATCCTAAGGAAACCACACATATAATTACGTGATTAGGATCCACAAAACAACATGAGACTCACCTTCCCCGTTGGTAACGGCCACATGATTGTCTTCGGGTATGAAATCAGTTGTGGTCTCCAAAGTGTTCACTGCCGGCATCTGAATTTTCTTACTAATTTTGATAATTTGCCCGCAGGCGAAATGCAAACCTCACTGTTAAAAGTTCAACGATTCAATAGGAACAACAGAAAAGGAAATTTTTGAAATAGGAACTGCACAGAGCGAAAAGTGGACAAAAAAGAAATATTTCTGGCAGAAGAAAAGGATACATCTTAGGTTCTGATTAACTTTTGATCGCTCATCAGTAGCTGTGCACTGGATCCTGCTGGCGAAGTGCCAAAACTTTTGTACCCTCCAACTATCCAGTTCACATTGATCCCATGTTTAAAAATAATGCTGGAAAACGACTTACTTCAAAAATGCAAAAAAAAACGAGAGGATCAGAATTTCAAAAAATTAAAAAATTAAAAAAAAAAGCCTTCGGGACAATTTTGCAGAAGAGTGGACCATTTTTCCGTTTTTTGATGGGATTCGGAATTTCTGAAACTAAATAAATAAAAGTGAGTCTTCGTTTCCTCATAACTATCATTACCGAGCAATTTTCAATTTTCAAGAATAAAAATTGGATGTAAAAAATTTGAGAATTTGAGAAACCTTAGAAGGATCGAGTCTAAAAACGGATTTGAGCGCTCCTGTTCTCAGAAAGAACCACAAGAACAAGGAAGATCTCAGGAACAACGTCAACTTATATGCTTACGTAGAATTGACATTTTTTCTTGCGAAGAAAACGCATAGCAGCCGAATTGCTGGAAAATGGGAGAAATTGGCGGAAAACGTAAACTGTAGTTATCACATCCAAAGGCATTCACTTATATACTTGAAGATTAATATTGAAATCCAATGATACTTCAAGTTAGAGGCTGGATGTTCCACATACCGTAATATTACAAGAGCAGTCAAATAAATTTTAAGTTATGTTATTAGTTATTATTGTAGTTAGTCTGTTTCAAGTTTGTTTAGTTAGTTTATTTTGAGTTTTATTTTAAAAATTTAGAATAAATTAAATAAGTTCAATAAACTAATAAATTAAATTTAAAAATTGCAAAAAACAATTTTTCGCGTAATCTGCACGACAAATAGTTTGAAAGGAAAAAAATCAGCATAAGAGATGGTTGTCATCACTTTCACGGAAGGAGATAACGAGCTGTAATAAATGTTTAGGCTTGGTGATAATAGCAATGGGTGGGTGCACCATAAAAAAATCCGTGAGCAATAAAACTTTACGGTTTCTTACGGGTGGAGAAGGCAGCAATGCAACAGTCCCATATTTTATTAGAATTGATTCATGGAATTGGAGTAATATCACTAATTTAATTTTATATGACTACAGATTTATGTGCACTGATCAGTGACAAAAAAAAAACATCGGAAAAATGATGAAAACTACGAAAATAACATATTGTCGACGGAAAACTCCACACATTCTTCGTTTCGTAAGCATAAAATACGAAAGATTTGTGAAGATTTGTCCGTCTACGAATAAATTTAAATATAATAAAATATAATAAAAATAATATAATAAAAATATAGTAAGTAAGTATATAATAAAACAATAAATATAATAAAACCTCGTTCGCAACAACAAGAAGACAACAACAAAAAATAAATTCAGTTCACAATGCTGAGGTTTTAAGAAAAAAGGACTTAGAGAGTACAGTGATCGATTACGAGGTCCTCACGATCTTTAAGAACATCTCTGAATAGAAGAAATATCGCCATTTTTCCATATGGTTCCCTTCGAGAGCTCGCGCAGCGCTAAATGAGGATGCGTTGCTATGGAGCGAAGATAATGTATGCCATTAATTAGGGCCGTAGATGCCCTTAGGGAAGAACTCACTTCAGAATCACTTACATGAATTATTCCGGATGGACAACGATTTCTTCTGCTCGGAAATGTTTCAGTTTCGTAAGATTTCAATGGATTACTCGGGATTTGGACGAGTTGTAAGTTGTAAGGGATTGGACGAGTTGTAAGTTTTGGACGAGTTGCTTCATACGAACAGCAGCTTTAGATACTCGAAGATCTTTCGGCGTAGTCGGATTTAAACGGATTATTTCGGAATTTTAGCAAAAAAAAATTGGGCGGGTGTAGTGTAGCGGTCAGAGGTTCCGCTTCCTGCACGATCGATCGTAGGTTCGAGTCCGCCCTAGTGCTCACCAAGCCCTTCATCTCTCCTGGGTCGATAAATTGGTACCAGACTTGTCTGGGAGGATAAAAGCACTGACTTGACACATCGGCTGGCCCCCCCAAGTCATTGTATGGACGGATCACGCGTTCGTAAACCCCAAACGATTCTTAATTGAAGTGAACGTGGTGGCGGGTCCCAAGCGGATGGATTAACGCCAGGAACTTTATCCTATATCCTTTATTTCGGAATCTTGACGAGTTATAATGATATCCGTTACTCAACAACATGTGTAGAACGGAAATTCTTAGCTCTAATCAAATTTTACTGGATTAACTCGGAATTCGACGAATTGTAATGTGTGCCACGCACGAACTACGACCTATGTATGTATGTCACACGAAAATCTTTTCGTGTGATCAGAAAATTTTTTCCGTGAATACACCTGCGATTCATCGGCGAGTTATATAGTGCTTGTCGTGAGTTCCTATGGAACGTGCACGTACACGACTGTGGACGGGTAGTTACTACAACAAACTCGTCCAAGCACTTCGAAATTAACAAACACGATCAAAATCCACTAGATACGCGCTGGATTTGTTTTTATACTTTAGATTCATATTTGTTTTATATTTCTTTTTGTATTACTCTTTAAATTTCTATATTTTTACATTTTATTACAGTTGCAAATGCTGCTTATTTGTCCCGATTTCGCTCAAGTCATCAGAAAAATTTTGCTGAATGTTTTTTTTTACAAATATTAACTCTTTGGTGAGAAAGAGATCAAATTTTTTCGATGTTTTTCGACATCTATAATTTTATCTCTAAAATTTAAATTTTTAATTATCAGTTAAACTCATCTGAGCTAAATTTCACAAGAAAACGTTGCCTTTCTTCGGGATAATTCGCCCTAATGCTTACCAAGCCTTTCATCTCTTCGGGGTCGGTTAATTGGTGCCAATATGTACGGTAGGATAAAATCATCCCGAGCGGATTGATTAACGCCAGAAACTTTAAACTTTGAACTTAAAATGCCTCCGAACACTAATAAACTGTTATCAACTCGATTGCGCTTGTTTTATAGCTCGTATTTTATGACTATGCCCCTCCCCACACCCCTATTCTTTTCAGATTTTGTGAGCCACCGTATAAAATGTTGTAAAATGTTTTAAATAATGCAACTACATGATCAGTCAAACTTCTGGCGGAGAGGTATTCGAATCGCCTACGGCAAAAACGTGATAATTTTGAGAAAACAGCGACATAACAACATTTATCGACCAATTGGAAACCAAAATGCATGCTAGTAATATCATTACCGGGAGTGGGTGTAGCGCAGTCGGCAAGAGGTTCCGCTGCCTGCGCGATCGATAGGAGGTTCGAATCCGCCCTAGTGCTCACCAAACCTTTCATCCCTCCGGGGTCTATAAACCACACTTGTTTGGGATGTTTGGGAGGATAAAAACACCGACTTGATACATCGCCTAACCTCCGCAAGTCATTAAGGAGGTCAGTTACACGTTCGTAAACCACAAACGATTCTGAATTGAAGTGGACCTGGTGACGTATCCCGAGCGGATGGATTAAAGGCATCACACCACGAATCTGAGGTGGTACGGATTTCAGGTGGAGTATTCGTATACGGGATCGTAGATTATGGAGAGAAGGGTGATTCCGTCCCTTTTTTTTCCTAATTGCCGTAAGAAACGGCCCAGAAGATATGGCTTCGAGCGTTCCAGCGCGCTATTTTCAACAACGAGTTCGACTGGAGGGCGCCAGCCGTGTGCACACGTCGCATCTTACGGGCCGTTTTTACGGCAATTAGGAAGAAATGGACGGAATCACCCTCTTCTCCATAATCTACTATGCCGTATACGAATACTCCACCTGAAATCCGTACCACCTCAGATTCGTGGGGTGATGCCTTTATCGCCAGAAACATTATCACCTTTATTCTTTTCAATATCGCTACCATGCTGCCGCGTCTGATTGCTACCCGCTTGCGGCTGCCCTGCTCGTACTAAGGGCAAACACACGCTTGAATATATGCTTTAGGCACGTGCGAGCTATGTAACTTGAACAGCTACAGGATGACGAAGAATTACGTGCGTGTGACATCTGAGTCCGTTTCAAACATTCTTTCAGAAAAAAATATTAAAAAAAGCTGTGATATCATGCAAGCAAAATCACTCCAGTTTCATTCTTGAACAGGATTTTGTTCCAACCCACGAAGCGAAAACAATGATCCTCGACATTAAAGTCGGCCTTCTTACGAAGAATTTATGATCCCATGAAGTGCACGAATCTCACTCCATAAGATTTTTCTGTTCGGAGAGTTATGGAAGAGCAACTAAGGAGTCGAAACGTAAAAAAAAATTGAGCGACTCAATTACCACCGCTCCACCATCGATTGATTCGATGAAGAAAGGAAATAACGCCTACATCAAAGATTCGAAGGTGATGGAGGCCCTTTCCGAAAATCCTTTCTAACTATAAAATAATAAACAACAACGACAATCATATAAACGTTAGCTGTTAATAAATATCAATACCAATTTTGGCCATAGCTTAAGCTCAAATCAATAAAAAATTATAAAATGTTTTGGTTTATTGTTTTGTAATAAACAAAAACAATAAATCCTTTAATGAATGTGGGCAAAAAATAAAGTTTGGGTGTTTTTTTTCATGGCACACGTAATTTTTCGACACCCTGTAAGTGTCCGAAGTTATTCATGTGTTGCAAAAAAAAAAAAACACCACACCGCCGTGCCTAAGTAGGTCAAATATTTAAAGGAAAGATGAAATCCTTGTTAACAACTCTTCGTTTCGTTATGCTGAACTGCCGGAAACTGTGGACGTGAGGACCCTCAACTGACTCGGTGTCGATAGGCAGTTTAGGGTGAGATGCCAAGTTTCGCAGGCTATCGAACAGTGACGCATGGAAGGATTTTGTCCGAGCTCCGGCTGTGGATCGGAAAACTTCAAGCAGCAGAGCAGAGCTCTATGCTCAAGGATGACACACGTTGACGAAGATGCGGATAACGGCATCAGCGATAGCATCAACCATCCGATTAAATAAAAAAAAGTCATGCTGCCGTCACTAGCGCTAATAGTAAACGTGGTGCTAAAATTAGAATTAGTACTATTCGAAGGATCTTATTCAGGTTGCAGGAAAAGAAAATAAAAAAAAAGAAAATAAAGTAGATGAGGAAAATAGAATATACTACTAATACTAATAGAAAAAGTGTTTAAATGAGAGAGTAAGGAAGAGAAAGAACAACAAAAAGAGAGGGAGAGAGAGATAGAAACAGAGCAAGGGAAAAAAAGCGTGAAAGCAAGAGAGAGATAATGAATGAATGAACGAATGAACGGACGAATGAATGAATGGGTGAGTGAACAGATGGATGGATGGATGAATGAATGAACGAACAAACGAACGAACGAATGAATGAATGAATGAGTGAGTAAGTGAGTGAGTGAATGAATGAATGAATGAATGAATGAATGAATGAATGAATGAATGAATGAATGAATGAATGAAGGGACGAATGAATGAATGAATGAATGAAAAAGATTATTTGACCAATCGTTTGTTATGTCCTTGTGGTTATTTTAAAAGAACTTCTCAGTTAATTTTTTTTTAGAATTTTGGAAATTTTTTGAATTTTTAAGGATTTTTTTTTTGGAATTTTCAGAATTTTTCAGTTAAACACTCGACGTTTATGTGATTTTAAAATGAATATCCTAATGATCAATGAGTTTTGAAAATGTTTGGACAGACTTTTATTTTTATGAAATGGTATATAATATGATAAATGTAGAAATAAATATGATATAAAATAACAGAAAAAACTTACAAATAAAGCCTTTTTCCATGTATTATCTAAATTATTCATGAGATTGAGGTCTACTATTAAAGGGCGCTGTGAAGTGAAGTTTTTTTTTATCAAGTTGCATTGGAAGGAAAAAGTCGTGACCATTGTTTGGACATTTGGTTTTTGTGAGAGCGCTGAGTGTGAGGAAGAGAAATAAATGGATAGAACAAGAAAGGTCGATGAAAGCGCGCCATCCGCCCACGTGACTGACTTTTATTTGTTTAGGTTCACATCGTTACTGACGTCAAAGCGAATAGTTTCATTCGCATCGCTGCCATCGTCTCAATGTCAATACACTCGATGGCATCACGGGAGAAATTGGGAGAAAAAAAAACGTTTGCGTAGGTGCTACGGAAAAATCTATTGAAAATGCGTTGAATTTAAAATCATAAAAATGTGGCTGTTGTGTCAAAATGACAAACTATGAATGAATTCCTTCCCGAGCTGGGATCGACTTCCTCGGATGGGGAGGGATTCTCCGACCGATATCTTCATATCTAGTATTTGACACATTTTAATGTGATAAAATCTGAACTTGCAGTTCCACACCCGGAACATTTCTGGAAAACATGGAAAAACACGGCTCGTGGAAGGGTCTGGGCACGTCCCATAGACCTTATCTTTGTGTTTTCTTGAAGGAGAGATCCTGTCTAAATTATTATTCTTATTTATTATTATTTTATTATTTATTACCATCAAAAATAGATTTTTACAGAATTTAGTCACCCAGATTATTAGTTATTCTTCATAGTCAAGTGAGTAATCATTTAATTTAATTATAATTAATTATTGTGATTTAATTCATTTGTTATTTATTTAAATTACTTGACGTAATATGATTTATTTAATTAATCAATTTGATACAATTATCTGTCACTGTTATTTAATATTAATATTATAAAAATATTTTTATTATCTATTTATTTTGATGATTAGTTTAAAAAAAAATTCTTTCTTTCAAACGCTAAGATTTTCGCATTTTTCCGGACGCAGCAACTCAGATCCGAAAGTGGCAGAAACTTGGAAATTTTTGGTGAAAAGTCAACAAGATGCCTATGTTTATTTCTTTGCCACCGTAGAAGCAGTAAACAAAAATATCCGAAAATCATTGATCACGTCTCGCTGATATTCTACACATGTGCTCCAAAGTAAGTTTCTGGATAAATGGAAGATCAAATCATCTCAGTTTTCTGTGGGTAAATGTGATTTCAGTGTTCTCTGAGTAATCGGGATTACTGTAGTAAGTGACATTTTAAGGTATATTAATATATTCGAGGCTGATTTTTCATGAGAAAATAATTGTGAGATACAAAAACACTCATAGCGGCAAACGACTTGTTCAAGTTCTATGAAATCGACCGCGAAACAGTTGTAGAAACAAAAAATTCTTCGAACTGAAAGCTATCCGTAGAAGCAGGATGAAAAGATGGTTCGAATCGAATTACTGCTGCTTATTTGGTGCCTAATTGCGGCTCAAATGAAAAAGTCAGAGTGGATTTGATTGAGGACAGGAGGACAACATCGAGAGTTATTTTTCCGTGGAAGCTCAAGCAATTTTGTCGTTCCCAACGGGTTTTTGCAGCTAAATAAATAGAACAAATAAATAAACAAATAGTGAGCTGATTACGAATCCATCCGAAACTGTATATTTATACCCGTCACAAGCGGTCTAAAGAAAATATAAAGAGACATGAAGAGTCCAGAAAAAAATCTCAATGAAGTATAACAGCTCTAAAGTACGAAATTGTAGTAAACGAAAAAGAAAACAAAGTATTCTGGAAGATGTCACTTGATGTCACTTGATGGTATTGGGAAGTGCAGTGAGCAGAGCAGAAATATGAGCACTTGGAAGAAATATATCAGGATTGTCAAGAAATCCATAGTACAATTGTGCGCAGAGAGTCAAAAAAATGAGTGTCGGTAAGATCAAGGCCGCAATGTGTATATTTGAAGATGAAATCTGCTGATTACAAGAGTCGGCAAGATGAAGAGGTGGAAGCAGAGCGATTACAACGCCGCAGCAGGTTGATTGCTCACCAGCCTTGTACATAGATGAACAGCTGAACTTTTGGTCATCGCTTTCCCTTTTCCACAATCATACTGTAATGAAGTGTATTATTAAAGATAAAGAGTGGGTGTAACGCAGTCGATATGAGTGGAGTCCCCCTGAATGCACATTCGATGGTTCGAAGCCGCCCCAGAGCCAACTAAGCCTTTCATCTCTTCAAGGTCGATAAATTGATGCCAACATGTACGGTAAAATAAAATCACTGACTTGACACATCAAATCGTTGTAAAGGCTGCATACGCGTTCATAAACCTCAAACCTCATTCTGAACTGAATCCGAACGCGTCAGTGCATCCTGAGTTGATTAATCAACGCCAGACACTTTATCCTTTTTGAATATGGTTTCAGCAACTAACACTATAGCGACAGAAACAAAAAAAAATAAAGAAAATAACTTGCGACATATCGACCTCGGAGGGATGAAAGGCTTGGTTGGCACTAGGGCGGTTACGAAACACCGCAAACGATCGACAAGGGAACACAGCGCGGAGGTGCGGTGTTTTTCACCCGACAGCACAGAGCTGTCGTTGTGTTAGTGAGCTGCGTATACGAGCCTGATTGCTACCTACACCTGGTGACCTTGTTTATATTGGATGGAATTGTGTGCTTCGTTATACACATTGAAAGAGTACAAGCTGTACAATCATGTCAAAACGACGGTCAGTGGTGCAATTACACGAGCGTTCGAGCTCGGAGTTGTCTGATGGGACCCTTTCTCATATCTGCACTTCGAACGAAGATAGTGAAGGTCCTACTTAAAGAGCAACTGCTTCCGTAATTACACTAGACCTCAGATCCATTTTACCTAACTGTGTAGAGGTTATAACAATTATATCTCGGAATTTTCCCGTATATAATAAAAAGGTGCCATCATCCAACACATTCCCTGTAACCTGATAGGTCAAATACCTAGGGAGTCAAACACCAGGAGTTCTTCCCAACAAATATCTCTATCTCCTTCAGCAGGATGCCTGTAAAGAGGGTCCTGTTGGTCCCTATCTTTCTTATAGCCTTATTTACCTCTGGACAAAGGGACCTTGTGCATCTCCGACGTTTTGGAAGAAGAAGAGTTCATCAGATTAGATTTCCAGACCTCCTGAAGGTAAGACCTAAACAAAACTCGCTTCCGTCTTCTTGTTAGAATACTACACAAGATGTCATGTACTTTTAACTACTTAATTACTAACTTAACTATTTAGTGTTCTTTAGTTTATTCAGTGATTTCGACAAGTCATACCATTATTCTTTGCATATTTGCTTATAACAGTGAAGTTCTTTGCATCTCTATGGTCAGAAAAACATCTAGTACGGTTGTGTGCGTCTCCATGAACAACCATAGTATATACAGTGGGTGCTGGAGACATAAGGTGTTCTATACCCTAATTCGACAGAACGGCACGATGGTTCAATAGAATTATTTATCATATTAATGCAGACAGAGATAGGTGCAAAGAATGTGAACGAAGTAAGTTAGTGGGCAGAGCGTCGTCTGCCGCACTCGCGGACCATACAAATGGTTATACCACCAAAATAACCGTAACAGGGAAGCACATTGTATACAACGTCTTCAAGATAACCGAGGTTGATGACACTGCCGCGAGCGACGACAATGAGAAGGAAGAAATCACGACAACAGTTTCGATGCAGTTAGTCCGAATGATCATTTCTTTCGGACGGCTAGGCTGTTCTAGAGTGGTGTGGAGTATGTGATGTGTGGACGCTGATAACTCCACAGTGGTTTGGTGGGTCCTCGATGGTGGCTTGATGGCTTGTTGATGACGGCTGGCGTTGAGCTTATGGTTACTTCTTGTATGGCTGTTTCGTGGGAGACGGTGGTTCAGTGGAATTATTTACTATACGGTGGGCAGAGAAATGTGAATGAAAGTGGACGACGTAATGAATTGCCAGAGCGTTGCTTGCTGCACTCGTGGACGATACAAGCAGTTATGCCACCAATTTTCGTGTATCCTCCGGGATATCCACCGGACACGTAATGTATCGGAAGCATCCGCCGAGAATCTGGGAGGCACCTTCTTTACCGTTCCACCTTCCGCTAACCAAAAATGGAAGGTTCGCACAGGAAATATGGCACTATAATACTATTAAAGCTATGGTTGGACTGATTCTGAAGGACATACCTCGGCGACGATTCGGACAATCGCGTCAGGCAATATAACAGGCCTACTGGACAAAGGCAGAGTCCCGAGAAGTGATAACAGTCGCGATCCTTCCACCAATAGGAAGTGATCAAACTTATTTCGCATGTATTACGCTAAAGACGGGCAACTCTTCCACAAATCCAAGAATTTGAAACATTGAACAGAATACTAATATCATCAGCTGCATCACGCAGGATCATTCAACGAAAACATTTCCGATAGAATCACTTGCACACACTCATAGAATGAGGGCATGTATTGTGCTGTAGCAATAGATTTTTTTGTTAACCTATTGATAACTTGCTCATTTTCTCGCGCTGACGTTTCCTTTCATGTCACGTCGCCTCGAATTCTCGGATCTATTGAGGAAGAAGGGGGTTGGATGTTTTGAAGGGATTTTTGACCCTTGAAGTGAGCTATAAAGCAATGTCAGGCCCCACTAAATGCAGTTGAGAGGCCCCAAAATCGAAAACTCCTTCCAACTTTGCTTTTATGACAAACAACTCAAGTCATCGTATTATCTGACATTTCATTTACTTGATCTAACATTTTATTAATTGACTTTGATGATTTATTTATTTATTTTAACGTTTTATGTAAGAAACTCTTTTAAGCTATGGATACACCGCATAGTTAGCGCCGAATGTTTCTAACTGGTGCACTATCGATTGGACATGGCAGAGAAGAGAGACACAGTTCTCCAAGTAAGTGGGAGAGCGCGGGCGGATGCGTTGCGGCTGCGTAGCGAGCCAACCTGGTTGAATATGTTTGGCAGTTACTGTAGTTGCATGTGAGGTTTATTCACGTGTGTCAATCCGAAACGTTAAAATATTTAGATCAGTTAACCGTAAGAGCAGAAAAAAGCCCTTTTGAAATGTGTACGAGTTGCAAATGTCCATAATATCCCGTCTAGAACCGTCACCCCCCCCTTTTTCGTTTCCTAGAAGTACCCTATCACTTTTTTTAAGCAATCGAAATGCGGTTATGCCATTAATAAGAAAATCACCACTTCAAATATGGAATATTTCGTTATTTTAGCAAGTTGAAGGCAAAAACCTCTGCATAGAATTTTGGGGGACGTGGAAAGAGTGTCTCAAGACGCTAAAATTTCGTCATAGGACCTCAGCATGGGGTCTCGTCGAGCTCTCGAAAATAACCGTGATCATGCATAGCGAAAGCGATTTGTGCCGTCGGCCCTGGCCAGAACCGCTATGGTTCCTGGAAAGTGAGATGCGCTATTTCCCTTTCTCTTAGAATTTTTATTGTTCAATAAAAAGAAAAACGATTCATGGATGAAAAGTACCACAGAGTTTTTTCTCAACCTATTCACACATAAATATTCCAGGAACAAGTGGAAAAAAGTCGCACTGTTTGCTTTAGGAAATTTAACACGTTGACGCGACAATCGCGTTTTGGGGAGAATTCGCCATGAGGGACCGGGGTCTTTATTTCCGTCCGCGACCTGCACCCCACATGTTGTTGTTATTTATTACCATTAAAATTCAAAATTCAAGAAATAAAAGATTTTCCGTGACCACGCAGTATAGCTTAGCTTCACTTGGGTCTGATTTAGGTATTTGAGAAGAAAAGTGGGAAAGTGGAAATATAGCTAAATCAAATTTTGAAAAAAAAAACAGAAACCAAAAAAAAACAACTGTAGTCCACATATAGACTACAAGTTTTCACGCGCGCACACAAAAAAAAGTGCAATCCACATGTGAGCAACGTTGTCGCCAATGTAATGAACGTGTAAAGAATAACGATGGAATATGAAAGCATTCGGATGTAGCATCATCTGAATGGAATCTGAAACGCGTGGGATGACGTGAAGAACGAGGACGCGACCACGTAATTCAAACACAGTGACGCTACGAATCCGAAAAAAAGAGCTGGAATAACAAAACGAAATGTTGGCGCCCGCGTTCCGATTTAATGTCCTCTTTTCAATGGGAATATTGCGTTGTAACGCTAGAAATTGTATTCGTCGACAGTCATGTCGAGCAATAAAAATATGACCGAACCAAAATCATGGAATTATGAAATGATGATCGTTGATAAACATAAGAATACTGAGAAAACTCCTTTATTCTCGTCAGCGAACCCGTTGTAGATCATCATGTGACCATATCCATCGATAGATAGTGGATGATCGATAGATATGGCCGGATGATTTCCTACTGTCCTCAGAAGAACTTATGTGCTACGATACAATTATTAACAACGTTATCATACTGCACTACTATGCTCGAGTTACAGTATACTTCTCCTGGTGCTTTTGCCGCTAAAAAAAATCCAAATGCGTTAGCACTGTTACCGGCTCTATATCTATACCTATTTATATCTTTTCCTGTCTGTATCCCAGAGACTCATTTTTGGCACAGTTTTTCCAGATGTAGTCAAGTGTTACGAATAAGCTCAATATATGGAAGCGTTGATCAATAATAGCACTTTTTCTGCTTTATTTTAATCTTACACTATTGGAATATCAATGGTACAGACACTGTACTCCTTGAAATCACAGAAACTGCCCAATGTGGTCTTTTCGTGTGTTAAAGGCATCACCCCACGAATCTGAGGTAGTACGGATTTTAGGTAGAGTATTCTTATACGGGATAGAAGATTATGGGGAGGGGTGATTCCGTACATTTCTTTCTAATTGGCATAAAAAAACGGTCCGGAAGATGCGGCTCGTGCACAAAGATGGCGCGCTCCAATCGAACTCGTTGTAGAAAATAGCGCGAAGGATCGCTCGAAGCCGTATCTTCCGGGCCGTTTTCTACGGCAATTAGGAAGAAATTGACGGAATCACCCCTCTCTCCATAATCTACTATCCCGTATACGAATTCTCCACCTGAAATCCGTACCACTTCAGATTCATGGAGTGATGCCTTTAAAGACACTGACCTCATACATCAGTGGGCGGATGTAGCGCAGTCGCTAAGAGGTTGCTCGGAGATTTGTTTTGCTCTGGTGCCATCCAAACCTTTCCTTCTTGCGGCGTTGATAAATTGGTACCGGATTTGTCCAGGAGAATATAAAACACTGGAGCATGTCAAGCGGACTTATTAACGCCAGACACTTTATTCTTTTTTTTTTTATACTCAGAATGCGACATCACATCATAAAGCATTGGCTAGTTCCTACCGTTTGCAGAGTGGTTGTTTAATATTGGAAATTTTCGCAGGAACTATCGATATGACGGTTTATAATATCGTATGTGACGATCCAAAGTAACGGAATCGTTGATTTAATACCTTACTACGGAACATTAAAAACGAAACACAAACTGTAGATTCCATAGATGACTCACAAGTAAGCAGCGCAACGAGATTTTCTACTGATTCTACTGTGTTCTGTGGTTCTTCATAATTATTTCTGCTTTGAACTGTGACACTGTACAGATGTGATGAGCATTTTATTTGCTCGCATTGTAAATATACAAAACCGATACATACAAATAACCCCACACATACACCGAATGTCAATGTAAGAAACGAAAAAAAATTGGAGAAAATGTGGGGAATAACGTTAAAATTGAAGCTAAAAAAAACAACAACAAACAAGCATTAAGAAGGTACGAAGTTGAGGTTAAAGCCAGTGACAGTGGGCGTTGCGAAAGAGTGGTACTGTTTAATCGGTTAAATATTTTGAGAAAAAATATTCCGTTTCGGTCAATGACATCAGGCATTTAAGTCAATCAATATTGCTAGAAGAATTCAAATCCATATGTACAAGGAATGCACGCGAATGTTAGCTTAGCTCAAAGCATCAAAAAATAAAGCTAGCAATGTTTAGGCATATTACAGGGTTGGAAGTGAGATGTGAACGAGAGAAAAGAGAATGAAATCATGAGAAACAAATCAAAAAAGAACGACAAAAGAGAACAATAAAAGACGAAAAGATTCACTGAGGTTAGAATGTGAAACGATGAGTACGTGAGTACAAGAATAATGACTGACGAAGCAAATGCAAATACTGGCTACCATGAACACTTACTAATAAACAATATGCAGCTGTAATTACTAGGAAAAAAATGCGACTACTTGAGAAAATCGAAAGAAATGAGCTCACAAATGTTGACGCATGCGTTTAAGACGTTTACTGAAGTTGTATTTGAGTTGCCGCCATCGTTTATGGTAAAACTTTTGAAGATTAGCACCTGAAAAAAATTATCTAAAAAACAAAAGAACTAATAGCAATCTCCTGTAATGTTGGTATCCTTTCAATTTAAGGAATCATGAACTTAAATAGCATCGTATCATATATGAACATAATACTCATTGTAAAATTGTATACAATCGTTAAGTAAACAAATGTACACAGACGATGTTTGGGTTTCTAGGGGCAAACATAGAATTCGGGGTGTAGATTACGAGCATGAATGTGGTTCCGCTCAGTTCCTCCTAAATCGTCCAGAGGAACAGCGTGGGAATCACTTTAGTTCCTACGAAGTATGTAAAAACGTGCCACCTTTGCATACGCTCAGATTTCCTCAACGACTACTTATTGGATCTACTTGAATAGTCTGCTGAGGGAACCTCATTGATTTTCGACCGCTCGTTCGTGGATATGACGCGTGCACAAGGGTGTCGCACTCTCACGTATCTCGTAGGAGCGAAAACCGTTTTCAGGACGATTAGGGGAAATTAAGCGCGGAACCACGCTCATACTCGCAATCTATAATCACCCCGAACTCTATAATTACCCACAGAGCCCTAACGTCATCAGTTTCCTGATACTCTGCCTTTAAATAAAACAAATAATCTCATTGAGAAATGAAATTAAGATGAAGATTAAATTAAAATTTGATGCTTATTGGCTATCTTTGTCATTAATACATAATTAGCTACTAGGGTCTCACAACTAACAAAGAAACTCACCAGCAATACCAACTGGAGAATCATCCTCGTTGAAAGTGCGACAATTGTTGAACATTAGCTCCATGTCAGCAGCAAAGTCATCAGGAGTTTCATAGCTAAAAAATTGCGCGTTAGTACTTCAAAAAAACGTCAAAACTATGGGTTATTTTTATTGTTTCGAGATTATAACCGTAACCAACCACTGCGCTTCGATTCGGTTTCGGATTGAAGCCATATCGATCGGATTTGCAATAGCTTCCCGATATCCGGGGACCAAATCGAGATCAACGGGCTCAAGGAAAGGGCCTACACCAGGCTGACATTCCAACTCATCCAACATAGCTCTAGAAGTGAAATCTCGAATGAACAACAAGAAGAGAACAAATGAATTCATCAACTAATCCTTACCTGCACAAATCTGCGTTCATGTCAGTCGGAAATACGATGGGAGGAGGAGCTTCTGCTTTCCTCTTCGGAGGTTTGCGTACTTCTTTTGTATGGTGTCCATTTGGATGATGTCCATGATGATGATGGTGGTGATGATGATGTTCAGCTGGATCAGCAGAGTCATCAGCTTCCGCGAAATCGTCGGATTCACCGTGTAAGATCACACGTCGTTCAAACAACTGAAGAAGTTATATCATAAGAAAGTAATTATACGGGGACTATACTACTCTTCTAGAAGTCTTAAGCAATGAGAGCGTACTAAACAGACATCAGAACAGATTTTTTTAAGGTTCACCTTTGGATCGCACCCTCGACACAAGAAATCCCCAAAAGAATCGTATGAAGCATCGGTTGCACATTCAGCATGGAAGAAACGGAAGCATTTCCTGTAATGAACTGTTATTATCAAGCGGTGACGAACATTTTCGGAACTCTAAGACAGTTTTGAACCGTATTGGTTGCAGTGTGACCTCTTACCGCTACAATAGAATACGGGGACCTATAAGATGGTCAAAATTAGCATATACCACTGCAGCTTTCCGCAATACCACGGTTTCCACGCAGCTTTGCGCAATTAAAATGCGCACTAGTTCCTATGTAACTACTTACTAACTGTTATTGCATCTAAGAAGTAGTTAGTAAGCAGTTACATGGAAAGGAGGACTTTTCGATCAGATTTAATTTCACTTATCAGTTTGCAATAATGTACAGCACTGGAACTTCTGCTCAGGATATGTATTTACAGCGGAAAAAGTCAAAAAGTAACGAACCTGCAGGTAACGAGATCATCCAGTTGACGGGAACAAATGAGACACGTCGGCACTTGTGTTGAGGATTCAACGCATGCTGGGCAGAACCATTCACGAGATGGTGGTGACTGAAAATCGATATGTATATATCTGTGACCTCTATTTTTTGTGATCAACACATTCAAGACGTATCATTTGAACACAAGATAGATGATGTTGAATAAATCGTCAAATAGTGCGATAAATCAACGAACAGATTCAAAAAATCCAGAAATTACAAAAACGAGGAAAAGGTGGTGAAAGAACAAGTTCTTTCCTTGAAAAAGAAGAGAAAAGATGAATGCTGGTGCTGAAATCTGACCTTGCAACAATTCTGATGATAATTCAATTTGCATGCTGTACATCGTAGGGTTGTACTGGTATCATCACAACGTTTTCGACAGATCTGACAAAGTCGTAACGTATGCACCAACTCCCACGCTATGGATGATTCGAGAAGCTGAATGATACTTTTTGGAACGAAATTCTTAACCCGCAATATTGATTACTAACGATGGAAAAGATAAGTTCCAACACACCTGTATGGCAAGAGCCAACTCAGCCGATGTGTCTACCGATTCCACATACGATCTCCATCGATCAATCATTTCGCCGTTATCCGAGTCATCCTTTTCTATCTCATCCATCGCTTCGTCATCTTTGTCGGCTTCGGACCTCTGGTCTTCATCCTCGGAATGGTGGAAATCCTTTTTGTGTGGTTCATTCTCCATTTTTAACGCGTGCGCCAAATATTTGTTGTCGCTGAAAATGGAAAAATCTAACGAAATAAGATAGCGTCTTTAATCACACATATTTGAGGTTGTTTTGCTCGTGGGATGAAACTTCTAGTCTTTTTTTTTTGTTTGGAATCCTACTAACTACGGTAGAGATAGTGAAATCTGTTTAATTGCTACATTTAGTTAACCAATCAATTATGGAATTTTTCGCTTGACCCCTAATATTCCATTCATATCGCGTGTAACGCTTTTTCAGTTAGTGTTTGTGTTGTAGGAACCGTCATCTCAAAATCCCGTCCAACTTCTGATGTGGTTATTGTTTGGCATGTTGGTTATGAGTGTAAAATCACTGATCATTTCACGCTGAAACTGTTGCGCTTTTGGTCAGCTTTGCGGAATTGTTATATTTTTTCTACATTCCCCCCAAAAAATTTAGTTTTTCCGTTAAAAAAAGAGGAACTGGTAATAAGCTACAGAAATCTTGACACATTTAAATAACCCTCTCAATGAAGTTTCATTAAGATTACAAGTTGAATTATGAAGTATTGTGCAAAAGTCATGTTTCGTGATCTGAGCAAGAAAAAGGGTTCAAGTCAAAATTTGAGGAAGTTACTCCAGTTTTACCATAGCATAGACCGTAATTAAAAAAAATGGATTGAAAGCAAAGAGATTCTGAAATTTTTGATCACAGAATGACCTATAGTGAAATTATCTTCTTAATGAAGCAAAAAAAGAGCATTATCTCCAGTGTACCATAATAAGCAAATTTATTGAATCTGGAAAAAATATAAGTGTACTCACCTTACGCAAAAACTGGGTCTCAAATAGTTCCTATTGATTCGTCGTTCGCAGAAAAGGATCCTCCGTTTTAAATCATCCAACGATTTTATACCATCACCAGTTCGGGGATGGGAATTGGGTGGCACTAAAAGGAACGCAAAGTTTAGATGACAAGTCTCAAAAACGCGAATAAAAAACACTTAAAAAATAATGAAAACGCACTTCTTGCGGCAATCTTGGCCTTTGTTATCCTAGCCTCCAATTCCTCTAATCGACGATGTACAGTATGTTGATTTAGTTCGATGATTTTGTTCCAGTCGACTTCATCGGCAATATTGTCCAATTCAACTGTAAGTAGGAAAATAGTTCGTTATAACAGAAACACCAAACGCTATTCAGCGCGAAGTATGCAAATACGGTAATAATGTGCTACTGTAATCACAAAAATATGGAAGAGTAGAATAATGCATAGTTGTCTTAATAGCTATACAAGTACTGTAGAGTGACTGATTTTAGGTAACAGTGGCGGAAAAATGTATTTCGCGCAGCTGATCCTGACCAAATAATCATCAAATCTTTGAAAGCCTTCACCAACGTTCTTATCCGAAATATAACGAAGTTATTAAGTGAATGAACAGCGTAGGAGAAACTTAAAAGAGCACAGGCGAAGGGGATATAATATTCGAAAGAAACAATAAGCGCAATAAAAAAATCCTCGTGCAAATTGTAGACGAAATAAGACGACTTTTTCACTATGTCATAAGAGAAAAAAGTGGATTTTCCCTTGTATAACTAAAAAAAACAAGGGTGGAATCATTAAAACATGACGCTGAGGTGCTTGTCTCCACTAGAATCAATTAGAGAGGCTCAACAAATTTGGCTATGAAATATCGATTGCTGGTGAACATGAAGTGTTCAAAACTCACCTTTACTTAATTTAACGTCCTTTAAGAACCACGTTTTACACAGTAACCGATGCAGTATACGCTCACGAATCCCTCGACCATGCAAACTACTCCGAACTGCTTCCAGTGCTTCTCTTAAAATTAAAAACGTAGTATTAGTAGATAAGGTTGGTTTAAGCTAACATCCAGAAAATTCTTCGTCTTTATTGGTCAAAGGAATAGATTTTGTTTTCGCTGAAGATTCGGTGAGAAGACGAGTACATGTCTTGCCAATGTCACTTTTTTTAAAACCTCCGAACGTCACGCAAATGCTCGGAGGTTAATTTTAGCCAAAATCGATTACTTTGGACAATTTTTCAGTGAAATTGCTACTGCAATATGCACAGCAAAGGAGAAATAAGAACAATTGCATTACACTACACATAATAGTATTTTTTGGGGGCAATGTTTGCAAAATCTCATAGCTAAGAAAAAAACGAAATCTCCTGAAGTCCATCCAAACATCCAAAAAAAAAAAAAAAACAGAGATTATACCTGGTATCGATAGACCACCATCCTCTTTTATACGGATTATCCAAACGTCGAAATCGTTTCCGCTTACGTCGATCCGTATGGGACCGACATGTGACCACATCGTCAATGAGATCTTCGACGCAAGCGAATACATCCGGATGCACGAAAGATGGGGCTAGAATAGTAGGTTAATTACTGATATTAATTATACGGAACGTCTGTATTGAAATGCAGAAACTTTAGGGATCTATATGTATTATTCCGCTTAATAAAGGGTCGTTTGAGCGAAAAGTAGAGAGAGCGGGCACGGTTTTGATGAATGTGAGACCACCCGACTTGAAAAACTAAGATGCGGAGACGTGGGTGTGTGACTCCTATACAAATGCATTGGTGTCGTTTGGATTACACTAATTAGTGCTATAATCAATCTTAATTAAAGTTGAATAAGTACATAATTCATTTAAATGACTTAAAATCAAATAATAATTCATTCACTGCAATCACATTTGGCAAATAAACAACTATGAATAACGTTTAACTTTCGAAATCAACAATACCTGTAAGATTAGGTGGATCTTTGGTACAAGTCTCTTCAACGTTACAAGCTGGATTCGATGGACCAGAACTTTCGATCGATTCCACCAAAATCGATGCCACTCCGCGGACTTGCCAGTACTGTCTGCAATGTCCAACTTCTAGCATATTCCAGAAATCATTCAGAAAATATGCTACGTAGCATCCTTTCTAACAACTAACCTATGATATCGATCCCATCCTAACGGAAAACTACGGACTTTCGTCGACAACTCGTTGATTTTCTCCTTTAGATGTTCAGCTTCAGCGTTCAAGGAATCTATGAGTATATCCAGCTGTTCGGGAGACATATTTTCCTCCTAAAATGCGCAGTATTAAGATAGAAAGTTCTCCAAGTAAAGTGATTGCCTCACCTCTTCCGTAAGAATTTCGCATTGTCCAAGTCCTGGAGTAAGTCGTCGGTCTTTAGTTGTTTGAATTGGTGTGGCAGGTCGACTCGTATCTGATGCTTCGGAATTCCTTGAAGGTGGCCGTTCATCGTGTGTATGGCTCTCGGATTCGCTGGAATGGGGTCCGCGCTCGGCTTTTTGTTTGCGACGTTGGACAACGCGTAGAGCTCGTGCCTAGAAAGTGAATATCAACAATGAGAGCTGCCTTGAAACCCACCGTTGACAATCTCAATCGTAAAAACACATAATACTGATATGATAGTATGTAAATGCTTGTAGCACGCAAAATTATGAATGTCACAGGACATGAAAGGTTGTTTTAAGAGAATGTTGGCTGTACGGTAATTGTTACGCAAATTGCCCAATGATGCAATGATGCAGACATTTAAGGATTGGGTATAGATGTGTAAATCCGTACAGCCAACTATCTTTCATTTTAATTCAATAGAGATCAACTACTCCTGTTCGTCATAGATAATAACACAGTACCATTACGATGACACACTTCTAAGCTCGTTCGAATAAACAGAACGTCCGAAAACTACTCGAATAAGTCTACAAAAGTACAATAATCACCTTTCCATCACGCATCCATCGATCACCCTTTAGTCGACCGACTTCTTCGAGGTTTCGTTCAATCTCTTTCACGATATTTGGACAGCACAACAATTCATTGCAGAGGAATGCCAATATGGAGGCTTTCTCTTCACCCGGCAATTCGGCGAAAGTGCGACCATTGAGGAGTTCGGAAAGCTGAAAAGCTATATAAGTCAATATATGTCCTAAAATGACCTCACTAACAACTAACCTTTTGTCCTTGTGAATCCCTAGTGGCTAGGAAGAAACGCAGCAGCTCAGAATAGTTCTCTTTGGTCACTCCGGTTTCAGAAATTGTTTGACCAAGGCGAGTTCGACCACTACAAAGAAACCTTTAAGATTGTGTGGAATTTTCAAGAAGGAAAAACGTAGTGCTCACGGTTTTCCTGTTGGTAGGCCTGGATACTCGAGGGAGAGTCGAAAAAGGGAGATGGTTAGTTGAAGGACTTTTTCGAAATGATTCACATCACCGACTAGTCCAGAGCATAGCGCGCCCAATGATGGAAGAGTGGAGAGATCTTAATAAACAAACCATTTTGGGGGTCTTTTCTTATGTTTGAGCAACAAAAAGTTCAAAACGTGTGTGCAATTCAAGCACTCGCTGTTTACCCACACGCAAAATGAGAAATACTGAAGATTGTGACAAAAACTCACCCAGTTCCAAGACATGAGCAAAATTGTGCACAAATTCGTGAACCATGAGCGCATCGGCAAATCCATTACCGTCGAGTCGAAGATTTTCCACTCTAGGCAGGTCGGGCATCGGCTAAAATTCTTAGTGTTTTGTCTACGTGATGATGAAACAACCAAGTGTTTGCAAGTTCAAAAATACTACAATAAATACACTACAATAAATAGCTCACTCGAATTTCTGTCAATAACAGATCATCGATCGGTTCTCGGCTCCATTTCACCTTATCCTCATCATCATAAACTTCCAATGGTGATTCTTCTACTTCAACATGATCGTGTTGTTCTTGACTCTGAATAGCGAATTTTCAAAAACATGAATACTGTATCGCAATTTTTTTTACTACAACAGACCTCCTCAGGTGTATTTTTCTCCTCCTGTATCTTTTCTTGTGGTTTTTCACTCTTTTCTCGGTATTTTCTTTCACCATTACGTGAATGAGACTTCAAACTGACCAAACGATTCACTTCTTCCGCTATGACATCTTCACTCATCTTTATAACCACCTGCAATTTGAAAGAGTTTTGATTACAGAAGTAGTCTCACAGAAAAAGAAAGAAAAATACCTTGTCACCATTTTCTGCTTCTCTAGGCATTAAAAACTCTCCTACGATCAATTTACTACTAAAAGAAAAGTTGTCCCTGCTAATGGGGCCACAAGGATGCTTCATCAGGTACTGAAAAAAAGAAAGTATTCCACATCATATTAGATAATACTGATGGTTAAAGCTTACCCTTAGAACTTCGGCATACGTGCTAAGCTTCTTCCCACATGGAGCATAGTAAACCACATCACCACGTACTCCAGATGCAGCTATTGATCGAATACAAGTTTGCCGACGCCATCTGGAATTAAGAACTACTAATTACAGGTCAACAGCTCGAGATAAACTCTAATGGAAGCCCGATGAGTTCTGGAACGCAAATAAAAGATGGTTCCAATGATTAAATCTTCAGAAAAATTACGATTTCAGAATCAGATGACAACAACAGTAGGTTCAAAAACTTCTTACACTGTAATTTCTGAATAATCGAGGGATTTCCAGAAATCAGGACTTCAAAAAGAAACAGTTCCGGTAAGGCATAGCCCAAATTTTATTGAGGGAGTTTATTTTTTTATTGACACTCCCCATTGAGGTTAGGTTTTTTCAAGCGAAAACTAATTTCTAGACAGCTTCTAGTTCTATTTCGCTGATTATCGAAGAAAGCGCTAAAAGTGATTGACATAAACTGTAAAGGAAATAAAGTTCGAAGAAATTTTTGACTTTAGTTTCTTGTGTTCCAGTGATTTGTTCAGCAGAAGAATCTAAAACTAACCCTAATGTCAACGGTACCCTGGCCTGGGACTCTGTGGCTGGTGGTCGTTTCTTCCCTACTTCGCCTATACATTCCGATGGTGTGGCGCTGCTTCGCGTGTCCGTGCCATCGGATGAAGGTCCTGTAAGAAGAATTTCTCCAAATGAGTTGACAGCACAGGGATATTGAATATATACCTAAGAGCAGAAAAACACAAGGAGTTAAAAAGGTACCTGGCTCAGTTTTAGTTTTTGCTGAGAGGTCGAGCACCAGTTGTGCAGCATCTTTTTTAGCAGTAGTTTTGTGATGAACTGAATGCCTAAACAAACTATTCTGTAAACTGGTCAAGAATCATAAATATATTTACATGTATGAACTTAATTTCCTCATATGCTTGGAGTTCTTTAGTTTGATTCATTTTAATAAGGTTCACAATTGTATTCCACAATCTCTTTATATCAAAGGACGAATTAAAAGGAATAGAAACTCAGATGAAATTTACTTCGAAAAAAAAATGGAAAGAAAAATGGAGAATGTTGCCCAGATATGAAAATGTTTTGGAGATATTTCTCACGAGGTGAGATCTAACTCAGCGAAAAGAAGATGAATTCCTGAAATTCAAACGCGAATTCTCCACAAGTTTTTGGATCGAGAAAATAAAAAATGTTCATAAGTCCCTCACTTATCGATTGTTTCTTTTTCAGAGCTATTTTAGGATTTGTAATGGCCTAATAATCTTACCCGTTCATCTTTGCCACTGCCGCTTGTTGGCTCATCATCTGTGTGGCCAGCAGCTGTAGCATAGCTGCGTCCAGCATATTTTTGTTAACATTTGCTGAGGATTTGTTGACTGAGCTAAAAGAAGCGAGATATATATATATATACAAATTATAGAATACGTTTTGAATAATGTAAACAAACAATATATGTCACAGCGGTTACCCACCCACAATCAATACCCATTAAAAATGTGAGCGCAATGTTAGTGTAAGAAAACTTCGATAATGGAGAGTAGCAACAGGTTAGCAGAGTTCTTTCTAACTTTCACAAAAGCTCGCTCTATGCCCACATAGGATTGCGAACAACTAGTCTTCCGGGAATTTCGTGGAAATCGATGAAGAAATATGAAAATATCTTATTTCTCGTAAGAACATCAAGCATTCCCACTTGTTCTCGTTAGCTCATCGTTGTCCCATAACGATGAGCCGCAGAACAAAGAGATACAATATAACCGATAGTTGACAAAAAATCTTAGAGACGCTTCAGTAGATTGGAAAATTCCTTAAAATTCTTTAACTCCTCTCTCTCCACTCTTTCTCTCTGAAACGAATGAAAAGAAAGATCGAAATAGTATGAAAGAAACCAGCTGTCTGAAGACAATAAACCAGAATCGGTGCAGAAACGACTCGGGATTATTGTCGTCAACGTCGGAATGGGTGATGGAGCAGAGACGGGCAACTGGTTTCAAGGTAGATCAAAAAGACGTGTTTGGCTTGGCTTGCTCACCCATCCACACTTCTCCATTCTGAACGATTCTACAATACCGTATAATCTGCGTTCACAATAGGTCGGAGTTGATCACAGAACTACTTTTCATTGGTGATTTTAGTTAATAGTTCTCTAGTTTTCGTTAGCGGTGAGGGCAGTGAGAAAGAGAGGTGGACTGGAGGTAAGAACCCGTGTGGAAGTGCATATTTTAACGGTAAGTGATGGAGTTGATCCGGAGAAATCAGCCATTTTCAGGAAAAGATCAGCTTTCGAAGTGTCTAGAGACTCTTTCAAGTTGTATTACACATTATTACAGTTACTTGTTACATTCGATTCTAGGACTGAACATACAGTTCCAAGAGAACTCTAACTAAGGATAAAAAAATATGGTAAGTATAAAAACTGAACTCTTCCAAGTACAAACCTTTTTGTTACAGGAATCTCCCCAGGTTCTAGGCGTCTTCCCGCACCGGTGATTACTGACGTGGCCGATGTGGAATTTGAAGCTGAGGTGGACGGTGGGACAACAGGCTGATTCTGAGATGTGGCGGTCCCATTCGTATAGGTACCTGTAAAAAGGGAAAATAAGCACGATACGTAAGAGATGAAACGTAAAAGTGACAACATAATATACAACAAGTGGACGCCCGTGAGAAAAGTTTAAGAGTGGGCGTTTCGAAAATAAATTCGAAGTAACTAATTAAATTATTTGCACGATATGTGCACGTTCATTGACGCGTACGATCAGAGGAGCGAGGTGCTGTAAACTCGTCCACACGATTCCCTTTCTGCTCAATGGCCCACTTGATTCTACATTTTTTTGATAGTCGTTCTTTCTGTCCTTACTTTTATGGATTTTGCCATCGTTACTTGTTTCTACTTAGCACACGACACAACAGATCAGCTAATAAAATATATGGGGAAAAATGAAGTAAAGCTAATAAAATATATTAGAAAAATTCATTTTTTTTCCCTCTTAGTAACATTAGTTTGCACGTCATAGATCCCCTAAGACTAGTGCTTAGGGCCCGATTTATTAGATTATTTACTTCGAGAAATAAGGGTGCCACTGAATGACCACAACTACATTTTACCCTAATATATGTGGATTCAGCATTCACGTACTACTTCGAGTACAGTATCTAAGTACACAGAATTTGATTTGTACGATCAAACCCTCGCCCTTCCTAATCGTAGTTAAACGATCCTTTCAAAAACAAACCTTGTTTGAGGAACATTAGCGGCGAATCCTTGGGGAATAAACGACTAGGCAGGGATTTTTCACTTCCTATCAGAATCCAAGTGGGGATTCCCATGGAGCCTGATTTTCAAGGATCTCATATTCTATAAGCTGTTTTTAACTTTTGTTGGATATGTGAAGTAAGGGGAATTCTGTGAAAGAGTTCATGTAATATATGTTTTGTTTTGGTTCTAAGTAGACAAAAGTTAATTTGCACGATCAAACTCTTCCATGCCCTTCCGAGTCGGCGATTCTTTCAAAAAGAAGCCTCGTTTCAAGGATATTAGGAACGAATCTCTGGAGAATAAACGACTATGCAACGATTTTTCAGTCCCTCAACGTCGGAGTTGGTCGGTCGAGATGTGTGGTTTGTTGCGTGTTCGTGAGTGCGATAAATGGCGGCCGCAGTCACCACCGACGGACGGCCTCCGCCATCGCCGCCGTCGCCGCCGCTCTGTCTCAGAGACACATTCAACGAGGCAGATTATGTCGTGTGTATGTCTATGTGTGAGTGTGTGTGTGAGTGTGAGTGTGTGTGTGAGTGTGAGCGTGCGTTTGAGTGATGGAGAAAGAGGGAGAGAGAGCGAGAGAGAGAGGGGGAGAGAGGGAGGAGGACGATCTTGGCAAATCGACGACAACGACAACGTCGACGACGATACTGCCGCCATATGTACGTACGTATGTCAACTACGAGCACGATGATAGTGATGGTGAACGACCAACACCAACAGTCAGTCAAATGAAGCACTGCGCCACGCTCCATTGACAATAAATTGAGTCTGGACATTTTTTCCCTCTTGCTCTGACTCATAAAATATGTTCTCCTTCTCCTTTTCTTTTTCTTTGGTGCACCATTGGCGCACATAAGCAAATAATTAAATAAGAAGACATCCATTTAAAAATCGGGGTTTCTAACGGCTAATGCACAAAGGCTGGGGCAATTACGGACTACACAACCGCCTATTTCGTAATCGTTTGTGAATCTATGGATCTGACACTCGCCGGGACTGAATGATGTGTTCAACGACCGTTTTATGCATATCCAACTATTCATCCAGGGATTCTTCGCTATGGGAATATCAAGCCATATCCACATCTTCGTTCAAGTAACATCTAATCTCTTTTCCCCGGCTAAAGTGGCTAAAGTGTGAAAGTGTCCGCTCGCTCACGGCAGCGATTTATCGTCGCGCATAATCATCGCCGCGAACCAAATCGGTGACCTCCCTTGTGGTTTCATTAGTGAGGTGCGAGGAGGTCTGTGATCGCAAACAAAGCAAGAAGCACTCATTATCCGTTTACTTAGACCTGGGCGGGAGCAATGATCTGACGGATGATGTCAGATGAAGTTAAGGTGACCATTAAATACACGATACAGTACCCGACCTGGATGATCTGTACATTTCGAGCTGTTCCTGGAGCAAGGTTTAAAAACCGCTGAAAGAAGTGTGGTCCTATACCTCAACGGGAGACGAGACTGTTTTATTTACTATTTATAATCTATTTATTATCTTTTATTATTATTTATACTATATTACTGCATAATATATTATTTTTATATTATTTATTATCACTTATTGCTTATGTTATATTTTGATATAATATATTATTTATTGTTATTCACTCATATATTAATCTATTTATTTTGTACATTCATTTAGAATCAAAATAGGATAAATTGAAAAAAAAACTCTAGAAGGGCAAAATTGCTGAATTCCTGCTAAACACTCCATTTTATAATTCACCGGGTATTCTTCCGCTAAATAACCAGGATAGGTCACATAATGTTTACATGTTTGTAAATTTTACTAGATAATTTTTACTAAACTTTTACCACTTTACTTTTACTTTACTACTACTACGACCAATTTTACTAAAATTTTACCACTTTAATTTTACTTTTAATTAAATGTTCCTTTGTACAGGACTTACACTGAGTTCAATTGGTAGATAATTCCAAAAAAAAAAAATTCCTGTAAACGAACGGTCACTTATAAAAGTGATTCCTCCTAATTTTAGTGGAGAATTTAAGGAATCTCCCAGTTCCCGAGGAAAATTTCACCAATTTCGGCTCATCACAGCACGGCGCCATCTCGTCATAACCGCTTAGTCACTCATTCATACTCGCGGACTCACTTTGACACACTCACTCACTCAGATACACAGAGAAGTCACGAGGAATCGACAATGAAATGAAAAATCGCTCGTCAATTCGATCGCCGCTGCGCATTCGTCGATCCGATCGTTGCGCTAACAACACACGAAATTTCGCGACGATGAAAGCCGAAAAGAGAAATTTGTGACGAAAATCCAATCCAGGAGGAAAAAAACTAGGGTGCTTAGAGGTTAGGCGGTTTTCCTCAGTGAAAGAAACAATTAGGCGCCTCTCCAAATCGTACATAAATCCGATTTTACTCCAGAAGAATTCTAAAGAAAAAGCAACTATTGAAGCTCAAGAAAATCAATTAAAAACTACGTAATCATCGAAGTCAACAAAATCTCCGTAGTGTTGTTAGGAATTCGAAATTCTTTAACTTCTCAAAATTTGAAATTGTTTTTTGAATTTTGAATTTACTGTTTTCCTTTTTAGAATTGATTGTTGGTACTTGAATTTTTTTTCAAATTTTCATTTTTGTCACCACTTTCTTAAAATTACCTTAGCACGCCAGTACACAAATAAATAAGTAAAGAAGTAAATGATATTATCGAATTTCAACGTAAAAATTTCTAGCTGGACCTAAATCTTTAAGAACACGTATGTAGGTGACAAAGTTGGTCCCGAAACGATATCTTTGTTGCACGTGCAAAACACACAACATAATACTTAATGGTAATTATCTTTTTTTTTTAGGTGAAATCTGATGTACTCAACTCAGTGTAGGATAGTAAAAGCAAAGAAAAGGAAAAAAAGTATATTTGAAAATATTTAGGATTGATAAATTGTAACGTTCGCAGGATTTGAAAGTTGTGGTTTTCTTCAAAGTTCATGTCGAACATTAGTTATTCATTAGAATAATAAAAGGATTGGAAAAAATGGAAAAAAAGAATGGAAGAATAATAAAAGATTAATAAAAAAAAGTTGAAAGTACTTGAGATTAAAAAAAATATAACTTCCCAGTGTTATAGTTGTAATTTTCTAAGCTCTTCTTAAATCTTCCCCTAATTGTCGGCGTCTAAGAATAAATCCTAGCTGAATTAGGATGAGATAACTAACTGTTCCCTGGATGATTCCACGTTCGATAATGTACATGAATGACGAACGATTCGTAGCTTGGAGTACAATGTGAATGTGAATCGGTTAGCAGCATCTGTTCACCACCACTGCGCAGCATTCACAGCTCGTGTTGTTAAATGCGCCTGGCCGCGTGCGCACACGAAAAGGTCATATCCGTACAATACAGTAGGATTACAGGATCACAATCCACAAAAACCATCTGCTTCGATGTCCTCCATTATAGGATAAAATTTTTAAGTTCACATGTTTATACTATTATTGATTCTCATTATTTATTCCTATTTATTCACATGTTTACCTATTCAGGAGATTTAAGAGACGCGACGGTAAGACAATAGGTATTTATTTATTTATTTATCCTGTTTGTTCACTATAGTATGTAAATTTATTCCCATCTTTTCATTATTTCTATTCATTATTTTATTTTTATCCACTTTTTAGATTTTCATAATATTGTTTCATAAATGGGATTGAATTTGAGGGATCTATTTTTTTTAAAGAGTTCTTACGCATCTGTGGGGATAAAAACGATAGGTAGGTATTTAAAGGTCTCAGCTGAGCAATGATACGGTAGGCTTGTACGGTTTATACGGTTGATAATTCATAAATCCACTGAAATCAACCATTATGCTTTCAGTTCTCCGAATTCGATAAATTGGTGCCAAACTTCCCACGAAGGTTAAGGATACATTCTTAATACAACATGCATTTTATTTATTTATGTTATTTATCCACTAAATTATTTACATTTCTTTCCATTTATTCATTATTTCTATTCATTTCAGTCTATTTTATTTGTTCTAATCCATTTTTTTTAGGTTTCTATGATTTTTTTTTCATAAATAGGATCGGATTTGAGGGATTTGATTTGATTTTTTTTAAAGAGTTGTTACGCCTTCGCAAGGAAAAAAAAACAAATACCAAAATTATCATACATCCTTTACGATTTCCTATGAATATCACATCAAACTAAGTATAATAGTTTCAGGAAGAGAGCAAAATTTTGTCGAATATCTCCAACCGGTAAGTTTTTTTTTTCATCCTATCACCTTTTCGGCTGTAGACGTCGAAGTCAAAGCAAGATAGCATCTGGATAAATCACCGATCCAAGCGTTATATACGTTACGCACGTAATGGATGCATTTACGTCGACGTATGTTTCTCATTTGCAATGAAGACTACGTGTCGTCACGTTAAAAATGTCGTTTCATTACGTTTAATTGAAAAAATATAAGCAATGATGACGTCATAGTAATAAATAGTCGTGAAATGAAATGAACATAATAGTAAACAACAAATAAATAACAACAGTAAAATAAACAAATAATGAAAGATGGTGGTGAAAAATAGCAATAAAATAAAAAGCAAAAACAGTCAGCTGAACCAGCTACATTTCTTTTTTGTTGTCGTTTTAATCATTTCCAACCATAAATTAAAATTAAAACAAACAATATAATTAATTAAAGGAAATTAATATATTATATATAGTAGTAAGTGAATAAATAGCAATAAGAAATAAAATAGATGAATAAAAATAAATAAAAATGTGTAAGTAAGGAAATAAATAGAAAATATAAACTGATCGACGATTTTCCACCCGATTTATTCGCCACAATTAAACAGATGATACCGTAATTTTTCCCTCACGGTTTCGAAGGAATCCCTTGCCAAATATTCGTCAAAGAAAAAAAAATTCCTCTACATGCAAAATGTGTTGTGGATGGAAGAAACCCTCATTATTAATTCATCCTCAACACAAACGTGTGATCGCTCCCTCTCGTTCTTTCTTTTCGCCGTCGTCTCTACACACAGCCGAGCGCCCACAGCTTTCGTATCTATGAGCATATAAGGAGAGCGGAGAGGAGGAGGAGGAGGTTCGGCTGTGACTCATGATCTCTCATCTAGCACTCGTCGGCCGCGTGTCATGGATGGTGGGTACGGGTACCTGCTCTTTTTTCATCGTTGTCACTGCTTGGAACGAGTTCCCCCGGCTCTGCGGCCGACGCTAACTCTTCGACTCGAACTCCGAGGCTCCGATTGTTTCGTTACAAGGAGACGGGCGAATAAGCTACGCCTATCCGGACACAAATACCAGCCATTGCGTGTCAATCCATAATCGCTTGCTCCACTCAAGAATATCCATCTACCATAGTGGGCCATATTCCAGAAAATGCTTCCATGAAAAGAGAAGAGGGAAAGAGACAGACGGTGGTAATGACATGAGAGAATTCAAAGAGAATTCCATAGAAATCCCATTTTGTTTATTTCGTTGTCATCGAGGATGCACTTGTGCCTAAAGGTACGCAATAAACTATCAAAAGTCTACAGTATCCAGAAGTTAGCAGTTTCTTCAAGAGAAAGTGTTCTCCGAATTCTTATTTCAGCATGACGTGTTAATTAAACCGAAGGAGTAACTTTTTTCACTCTAGACCAGAGATCACATCTCCTAGATCAATGATCGGTTCCCTTTTAATCTCCTCAATCAGTATCTCAATCAGTATCAAATCTACGAATAGAATAAACGTAGTAAATCCCAATTACCGAGCAGGTGGAAAAGAGACCGGTTAAAATCACATTCCTTCCTGAAAATTGTTCAGAAATCCCGGAAATGTACACAACCCAGATTCCTATTCGCAGTCTTAACTGACTTAAAAGGATAATGAGGATGGACTGTCCGTGACTAACTCATCCAGTTAATATTGTACTGCAAAAAAAGAACTTCTATAGTAATTGCGTCGACTGCACGTTAGTTAATTTAAGTTACTTAATCTAAATTAACAAATTTATTGTAAAGAATTAATTAATATAATATAATATTTTAAAATTTAATAGGACAGCACTAAATCTACCGATTTGAACTACTTTCTTTACCGTTTTCTTAACTGTCTATACAGACGTCAAGGCAACTTTCCAAGGTTAGACTAACTCATTTTCATGGATCCCATAAAATCTCTGAAACGCTTTACTTCAAAAACTGGATCTCATTCCCCGTTCCATATGGGAATGATGGTGACGACAAAAATTCTTGCTTGCTTGCTTGCTTGCGGTTTTGTAGCCATCAAACCCATCATCCATTTCGACGTTCATAGTGCCTACGATGGAGAGGAGAGGATGAGGAGGAGAAGGAGGAGGACATCACATCACATACACGCACGCACAGCACAACGCTCCCCGCTAAACGTCCTTCCATTTAACGACCCAACCAACCGACGGACGGTGACGAGCAATATGGCCACCACCACCATCGCCAATGTGCGCACCATTCCCGCTGCTCGAGCGAGGCCATTATCTGCCTCGACCGACGACGCGACGAATCGCGCTGCCCCGACCGACGACGAAAGCGCTGCCTGGTGCGCCGTTCGCACGCACAACACAGCAAACCTCGATTAATCCATCTTTGTCCGAAGTTGTGCGCCTCTGGCTTTCTTAGTTCCGAGAATAGGATGCGATCGGCATACGAAAGTAGTGTTTTCGTACAACTTTATTGACGTAAGAAGAGAGAGAGGACGCGGTTTTGGATACGAGAAGTAAATCCAGAAAATTGGTCTTCCTAATCCTCATAGAAGACCTCTTATAATGGCATTTTGAAAGTAAGAAAAGTGATAATTTCAGTTACAATGAGAATAAGAGCCGCCTGAGGATTTAATTCGGTTTAAAACCACGATCCTAAACATTAGCACTTGCATACTTCAGTGATAAATTGTGAGGTCAATACGCTGGCTGCGAGGCAATCTTGTTATTTTTTCAACAAAAAAGAAAAAATTGAACAGGACCTATGTACGGAATGTAATAAAAGTAGTGGGACCGAAAAAGCGGTATTGCACAGTTATAAACCAAAGAATTCTACATGAACGCCGGGAACTATGTTCAACCGGATAACCGCGACACTTCTGCTGTAATTCTCCTGCGCTCCACATACGACCTCCATCACATCGTGTTCCACGTGTATTTCCTGTTCACCACAACCAACACCATGAACGTATATGACGAGGGTCTTTATAAAGTAATTTATTTAAAAAATTGATTTAAATAGAGTGCTTCACCTTAAAAATTCTACAAGGACCTACATTCTGCAGAAAACATTTGGTAGAATATGCACTTTGCAGTTTAAGTTTCAAAATCTGCTCAGGACCATTGTGAGAGGTCAAAGTGAGTATTTTAGCATGCGAATCAAAAATTTTCCAGCTGTTCAAATACGCTCTCGAATTTTTCATCCCACAGATTTTATGGAGTAAATGATCCTTCAAAATCAGGATAATTGATGCTCCAGATCCCTCTATATCCGTGGATATAACAACAGAAGGGTGAGGACGATGTGTGATAGAAATTAGTGGAGGGCCGCGCACTCTGGGGTCAACTACTTAATGACATTGACGCAAAATGAGACATATCGCTGTTACGTAGGTGTTTCCGTGTACCTCAAAAACCTCAAAAACTCATTTTGGCATTTTTTCTAAGGTTCCTGACTGACAAATCTATGGAATTTCATTTTAGGAAAAAAGTTATCAAAATCTAAAATCCTCGGAAAAATGGCTTCTGTCCAATCAATCAAATGTCGATCTAATTTACAAATTCCCCATTGATTACTTTATCGTTGTCTTTGTTATTAATTTTTTTTCAATTTTTTAAAATTTTCCGTGTACGAGTTCGGAGGAACAGCACGCGATAATTTTAGAGCTTAATAAACGCTCAATGATTAAGTAATGATCTGATAGTATTCCAGTCGATTTCAGTGGAATTTTAATGAAAATGAATTTTTTTTTTAAATTTATTTTTACAAAATTAGATTTCATTTTATTTTTCAACTTTTTTTTGAATTTCTTAAATGAAAAAAATCAATATTTCAGTTTATATCGACGCAAACATTAATACCTACTTATCATATTATACAAATATCATAATATTAAACACCTTTAATTTAATATTTAAATATTCCACTAAAATCAACTGTGAACTCAACTTCGTGATCTGCGTTGTGAGGAATGTGAAGAAACCTCTCTTTATGTCTATAGTTCCCTTATATTGTCCCGAATAGAATAATGAATTTATTTATTAATTTAATTTTTTTTTCGAAAAATCAATACTCTATTGAATGGGACTCTGGATGCCGAAGGTACCTCCAGATCAACAAATTCTTTCTGGAATCTGTACTAATATTCTAATTCAACCCATATACAAAAAAAAAGGAGCGTAGAACGAATGGTAGGTTATTTCCCCCGCCATATTCCACCTATGACCTTCCCCCCCGTTCACTGTGTCGCTAGAATTTTGTCCCGAACAATCGCAATTCCACACACACACACACCGCACACCTCGCACGCACACATCGATACACAACGCAAACAGTGAAGTTGGTTGCGGATGTATTTGACGGACGAGCGAGGAGCGTGGTGTGCACCATAAAACCGTCACCGCCGCCGCCGCCGCCGGTGCTGCTGCCGCCGACGATGACTGAACGAGGCCATATCGTCGAGTATGAGGCGAACCTTGTTTGTTCTGCTTAGCCACGTGGAACATACGCACTGATAAGACATGGTGATCCTGGAAAAAGTCGCACCGACCCCGACAGTCGCACCTGAGTCCACCCCCTGGGAATTCAATGCTTGCCCTTTTTCAACACACTCTGCGATGGAACTCCTCTCTGAGGTGTATGCGTGTGTCTGCGTGCGGGGATGGATCGGATGGATCGTCCGACACTGCAGTTGCCATGCTATGTGCACCGATAGAACCGAAAGGAAAAAAAAACCGGCCATTCGGTCGTGAAGCGCGATTTTATGACCGCCATGGTGCATTACGAGTGTAATGGTGGACAGACAGCAATCTGACAAAAAGGTCAGCCAACGGCGCAATCGCACGGATATTTTTGGGAAAAAGCGGCGACGATGGCTGGCTGGCTGGATGGCGGCAATTGCTTTGTTGACACTGCTAAGAAAAGCGTCATCATAAGGAGAATCGATCTCTTGTAAGTCGTGTCTGAATACGAAAAAAGAGGATGAACTATAATATTCGAATTGAATAAGCATTCTAGAAGACCATTCTCCGGATTAAAATCCTCAAATAGGCAAGCGCGTGCACCAAAAATTTCATCTTGATTGCTCAATAGGACTTTACATACATTTATATAAGTACAGGGAAGCGATTTGCGATTTGTTTACAGGTCAAAATTGTTGATTAATCGATATCAGCTTTTGTATGGATTTTTCTACGGAAAACGGCAGTAAATTATCCTGAATGAATCCTAGAGCTTTGATCTTTGAACATTTGATCTGTTCTCGTTTTCTTATTTTTACCACTCTTCTATTCTTCCTTCTCCTTTTTGCCGTTTCTTCCACTTTTTTAGCTGATTGCCAATTTTAGCCAATTATTTTTAAAAAATATAAATAAAATGAAATAAAAAATGATAAAATAAAAAAAATATCAAATAACAAAATAAAATAAAAAATAAAACAATAATTAAAATTTGACAACAATATTTGCCTCTATTCCCAAAATTATTTTAAAAAAAGTTTTCAGTAGATAAAAGTAACGGAATTTTGTGTTCTGTTTCCGCTGACCAGAAAATGTATCAGGATTCACTGGAACTATCCATGAAATTTCTAGGATGGAAAATAAGTATACGGAGGGTGGGAAGTCAAAAAAGATAGTTGAAAAAAAAACGAAAGAAGGATACGATTAATAGATAAGGCCGAACTGAAGACACTCCTATTTTTTTTTCTGGACAAAAATCTCTATATTTGGTCATTCACAAAGTGTTGTTCGAGGTTAACGCTATAAATTCCCCCCCCCCCCCCAAAAAAAAAAAAAAATTAACGAATTTTTCTTGGCTGTTTTCAAGTTGAGATCAACTTTCAACAATGTCTATTGAAGTTCTTGTTCTCGATTAAAAAAGAAAAACTTTAGGGAAATCAGGGTATCGATTAGGATCTAATTTTCATTTCCATTTCATATCCCAATATTTTTGAAATAAACTTCCAAGTTTCTTTTTTTTTAGATGAAAACTGAAAGGCTACGCATCCAGTCTCAGCTGCTGGTGTCCAACCGAGTAAAAACATGGTATGCGCAAGACTTGTCAGTGTCCCACGGCTATAAATCCCGAACATCACGGACAACCACAGACGAATGATAAGTGACCCTGGTTTGTGTCCAAGATTCACGTCGACAACATCGTTCACGGACGTCATGTAATTGATCGCAGCAGTTTCATTCGATTAAAATTGGGAAATCAATTCTGAAAAAATCCCGAGAAAAATTTCTAGTTCTTTTTCGGATAAATCGATTACGTGGTGACGTAGAATGTGTGTATAAAACAACACTGAATAAGTTCAGCCAGGTGACCGCGACGCGTCCGCCGAAATGCGCGTATTCATTGCGTTGAATGGAGAAATTACTGAGCAAAACCCTGATTAAAAAAGAATATTTTAAACTTGAAGAAATTTTTTTTGCAGAAACTGCGGCATGAGCGATCTTCAAAGGTGGAAGCAAAAATAAAAACGTCTTTAAGGATCTTCACTGATTTTGATAGTTTGATTCAAGTAAGGGAAAGTACCAAAATAAAATAACCTTCAGAAATAATAACAGGATCAGATGACTTTCAAAATTGGACCAAATGTGCCAATTTTTAGCCATATGGACGATTTGACTAGATTAATTTTCATCACTTGTGCACGTTAATGCACGTACACACGTGGACATGTCACGTGCAAAGCACGGGGTGTACGGTGAGCGCTTGAGACGTCTGTTTTTCTATAAAATATGATGATATTGTGACACAAAAGAGCGCACGAATGGTGGTAATTTTTCCGGCCTTTAATTCATTCATTCATTCGTTCGTTCGTTCGTTCAATCAAATTTGAGAGATTTAACGAAATTCGAATTTTTATCTACACAGAATTCCGCATATCAATGATATTTTATAGAGAAATAATTCATTTTCGATCCAATTTCAATTCTGAGATTATGAGTTATGAGGTTAAACTCTAAGCAGCTGGTAATCTAATGAGAATATGACTGAGTCACGATAATGAGCGCGGCGAGGTGTTTCAATGAAATATAGGCTGCAATTTACGCAGAAACACCACGTTTGTTCCATATTGGCTAAGAAGTTGATCTTTCCTAAAGATTCGAACCTATTCGAAGGTATTCGAACAAATAGATCGAAATAAGAATTCGAAAAAAAAATCGAAACAGTTCGTGCGATTTGGGAGCATCTGAGTGCACAGATTATGCGGAAAATTCGATAAAGTCCAAACATTTGAAATAGTTCGCGGTTTGGGAACTCAGCCCACACAAATGCGGAAGCAACCGCGGATGCGTTGTGGCTGTCCGCGTAAACATAAGCACCAGCGACTACATACTCTACAGGACTAGGTTCCAGCATAACAGTGTTGTAATAATATGGGCTCTATATTAATGCAGAATTATTAATGAGAACAGGAAAATTAAATTAACGATTTCTAAAAATAAAAAAGTAAGAAGCAAAAATTCTATTTAAAAAAAAACAAGCCTAAACACTAGAAAAAAAACATTAAAACTAACTTTTCTTTGCATTATCAGCCAATTTTTTCAGCACATCATCAAATGATGGTTGATTTTGAGTTTGTTGATGTTGCTGTAATTGCGCGATCTGTAAAGAGAGACTCGAAATGACTCAATGAAGTAAGTGTGGGAATTTTTTTCAAAAAAAAAAAAACAAAAAAAAACGACGCGGCAAAAGGCAAACCGATACCTGTGCTTGTGCGGCGACCATACTTTGCCATAGCATCATTTCTGGAGATAGAAATGGATTCGCGGCGCCAAGCATACCGTTCAGCAGCGCGGCTGCCGCGGCGCCATTCGCTCCGCCGACTCCGCCTCGGGCGGAACCGGTGGAGCCCATCGCTGCTGCCGCCGCGCCCGACGACACTGTCCCAGGTCCGCAGCCGAACAACATCTGCGAAAAAAAAAACTGATCAAAAATAAATTATAGAAACGAAAATAATAAAAGTGACAATAGCTAGGAATAAAATTATAGTAAGAGAGTATCCCGGACAAAAAAAAACCGAATACCTGTTGTTGTGCGCTTGCTTGAGCAGCAAGCAATCGAAGTAACGCGTTCTGATCACACATCGCCGTACATTTGCTGAAAATTTCAAAAATTTCTGGAAGAAAATATATCAAACTCGGAGTTATCGCGATTCAAACCATCACTCGCTCGATCACAACGCGTTGCGACACACGGATTTTTCTTTTCCGCGAAAAATAACAGTGCAAACATTCTCAAAGAGACATTTTCAAAGGAAACGATACGTATGACGTTACGCGTCAACGATGACGTTGACGTATGAGAACGATGACGACGAGCGTCTACATAAGAAAAGACGATGTTATCTTTTTAAAGCTTTTTAATAGGTTGTAGACGGGACAATTGTAGCAAAAATCGCAACGAATCGATATGATCAACCCAGAATCAATAACGATCAGAAATGTACATAGTAGCAATCGCCAGTGATCAATAACGGTAGAGCACAAATACTGATAGTTAGAACTGGAAAAAGAGATTTAAAAAAAATTAAAAGAAGTGATGGTGCCATAAAAAAGGTAAAGAGGGGGTTTAAAGTGAACGAAGGGAAGCACAATGAATGAATGAATAAATGAATGAAATGAATGGATGGATGAATAAGTAGATGAATGAATGGCTGAGTAAATGGACTGATTAATAAGTGAATGAATAAAAATGAATATGAACATATATAATATATAGTAAAAATAAACAATAAGTGGATAAATAAATAAATAATTAAATAGATAGATAAGGAGGAACCTGTAATTTGACGAAGAAATGCCAAAGAAGAACGTGTGCTGGAAATTCTCCAATGTTAAAAAAAGATCAAAATAAAAGTATGAGAACTGAAAAACAAACAAAACTTCCAGAAAGATAGCATGCAAAAAAATAGAGAAAATAAAAAGGATCAAGGAAGATAAGCAAGAAGATGAGCGTCCTGAACTTTTCCATGAGAAATCTAAAGAATTCCTTTTTTTCAGTATACCTGAAAGTTTCAAAAGAGAAATGATTAGGAGTAAAAAATAGAAATAAGAGAAAGAAAAGATTGAAAATGATATCAAAATAAGATCAAGGATATCAAAATAAGATCAGGGATCAAAATAAGGAGTAACAAAGTAGAAATGAGGTAGAATTTGAGGAGTTTTTATTCCTACAGGTTTAAAACGTTAAATATTTGTTTTTCTTAAAATCCTGGATCATTTCTAGTAATAGGAATTGGAGTAAGAAACAGAACGTTGCGCCCCACGCACACACACACAGCAGAGAGGAATTGCCGAACAATGGTGTGCGCAAAACTTCTCGGACCTCACATCGCTATCGATCAATGACCTCTCAGTTCACCATCGGCTGAATCCTGTGGATCCTTCGAGTCTGTGGATCGATCGACGAGGCCAAAGTGTGCGCCATAGACCCGCATAGAAATATCGTTTTTTTTAACGAGGAAATCACTTTTGAAAAAAAGTGCTCACTTGAGGAAATCACTAAAAAAATAACCTAGGAAGGAATATGTACGCGATCGCTGGTAAATTTTTTAATTATCTCCGGTCAGATTATCCTAGCCAGGTTATCCTGTGTACATATGACAGGAATTTTCGCAATCAAATCTCCTAATCCTAATCAAATCCGCTTTTATGTCACTGATTTGGACTGGATTTTGATCAGGAACAGAAAAAAAGTTATTATGATTACATGTTTCTGAAATAATCCCGTTTCTTTATGCCGCTGTATAATTTTGATCCACCTTGTGGATAAAGTGAAAAAAGAAAAGTGAAAAAGGGAGGAAAAAAAAGGAGTACAACAAAAAACGAAGCGAAAACCAACGACAAAGTGAAGAAAAAGTGAGCGGAGAAAAAAAAAAGGAACTGGTTTTGTGGACTAGAAAAAAAATGCAACTCTGCAACATTTCGAATAACAAAGTTTAGACGACAAAGAAGATTAGAAAGATTACTGTGTCGGATACGGTAATACAGGTGTAGACTGTAAATTAACACGAATTCTCCCGAAAAATTCTCAACGTGAATAAAGACATAGAGAGAGGGAGGAATAAAGAGAGAGAGAGAAAAAAAGAAAGAAAGAAAGAAAGAAAAAAAGAGCAAAATGTTTTGTTACTCGATAAATTTTTGCTGTTCGTTATGTGATGAGGTCGTCTCAGTATTTATTGTCATTGTTAAATTTCCGTTATCATTATTCGTTCCGAAGTTGTAAATAATGAGCTACGACGTATTTTTACTTATTTATTTATTTTAGACTGAAAATAATACTAAACAGATAAGTGAATAATTAACAATATCAATAAAAGAAGAAATTAGAGTGAAAATGCATTATTTGCGGGATAATCCAATATTTTGAGGTAATTCATGGGAAAATACTAGATAGCACGTTTATTTGAAGAACGTTTAGCACAGAAGAATGAGAGGTACTGTAGAAATCCTGAAACTCGAACGCGCCATGGATTTCTATAAAAGTCTGGAAGCAGAAATCAATACGACACATGTTTGAGACGACACTTTTCCGTTCGTAATGCGTATTTCATCGTTCGGCGGCACAAAATCGTTACGGTCGGGGGGTGGTAGGTGGTGATCGCGGTACGACGGCAAGCGTAACGTAACCGTGGCGGCGGCGTTGGTGGCGGCGATGAAACGAGGCGTGGGAGAATCGTGTATGACTACAAAAACTCGTCCATAACGACGCAATTGCAGCTGCTTGTGCCGTGACTTTATGTTTCGACTCGGACCAGTCATTACGCGCGGTGGATAGGCCAAAATGATTATTTTCAACATTACAAACATATATGTACACAAATTAGAAAAATTTTGGAAATTATTGACTGCTCGGAATCATTCTCGAATTCCCCGGATTTCACTTTCTAAGCTAAAAAAAAACTGTATCGAGAGAAACACTGAGACAACGTGCAAAAAGTATGCTTATACTTATTTCTATTCACTAGTGTGTGTTATTTTAATAAAATACTACTTTTTGTGTTATTTTTTTAGGGTAGAATGTCAAAACTACAGTCACGGCTACAGTAGTAAAAGTTATTTGCTCCGCACAGGCAATAAACATCATGGTATGACTATTTTGAAGCAAAAAAAGAAATAAAATATAAAAAATTGAGAGATAACCCGAAAAAATTGGCGTCCACAAACAAGGAAGAAACGGTCCAACCCTTTTTTAACCTGTTTTTTCGTGATTGTACACGAATTTCCCGTGTGCAAACACGTTCTAACGTGCGCGAACGTGAACAAAAACGGTTTCTGAGCGTGGCAAATGGTGATCGCTTTCGAATTATATTTCAATGTTAAGTGAGTGCTTCGAAGTAGTTCGGACGGTGTACGGTGGATTCGTCTAATACAGACATGAGAACCTCTGACCGAACCATCCTTGGGGCACTACTGACTTTGGTGGATCAAGCAAAAACTAAGAGATACGGCTTTGTCGTTAGAAAAAATTCGAATTAACAAGTATATAAATACACAACAAAAATGTAATTTTAAAGGATAGGATACTGAGACTAAAGAGTAATTACTAAAGCAAATTTTTTCATCACATGCTCTCTCGAGCATCAAATAAAAAAAAACGGAACAAATGTGGATATGTGACATTCGAGCTAGAAACATTCAAATGAAAATTCGAATACATGCTATCCAGATGGACATCACGAGCATAGCCCGTTCGAAAGTTCGCTGTATTTCATTCTGATGTCGCGTGTCTGCGTTAATCGAATCTACCGTAAGCATCTTTCACGTGTCATAACAATTTCATCAGCTTTTCTCCAGGTTGAAGCGCTTATGTCGCAATGATATGTACGCGATTCGTTCGTCTATTCGTGTATGTTCACGGAAGAACACGTTCGATCACGGGAAATCGTGTGGTAAGTCAGAATAAAACAAACAGTTAGGAACCGTCCTGCTTCATTCATAACCAATGACGCAATATTGCACTAAGGAATGAAATTTTGAGGAAATATGAGGACTATCTAATGGGGGATCATGGAATAGCAGCTGAGGTATAGGAAAACGACTAAATCACCTACAATGCATAAGGGGAACGAGGAAAATCTGTATGTTACGGTAGTGATGATGATGATGATGGCGGCGGCGGTGGTGGTGGTGGTGGTAGTAGGATGGGCAGCAGTCAGCAGGAACAGCTCTGAAACTCGTTGCGGGGCGGTGCGATGAAAAACTTCATTCACGGAGGCAACCAAGCGACGATCTAAGCAACTGGGTGGCACGGGTTTCTGTGGTTTTTTTCCCCCCTCACACATTTTCCTCCTAGACAACTGCTCTACGCGCGACAAGGACACCGACGCATACACGCACACATGCACGCAGTCGTAGTTATCCTGAATCAGGGAGGATCGGGGAATGGTAGGGGAGATTTCCCAATGGAGATAAGAGGACCGACGAATTTCACAATAACTTTCCGGTCAATTTAAAAATAGGAAATAATATAACTATTTGTTTATTTGTTTTTTTAACTCTCGATGGAGTGGCAAATAGGATGTGACAAGATCAAATACAAAAAAAAATTCAGTAAATACTTTGTAAAAAGATATATGTAATATCCAGAAGTAACAAAAATGGATGTAAATACTAAGAAAAAATGAAGACCTCCAAGCAGCCGAGAGCAAAAAGAAATCGATTGAGTAAATAGACCATATAATAATATAATATAAATATAATACAGTACAGTATAGTACAGTAATACAAATATAACATATTACAGTATAGAGTACTTATATAAATAAATTTAATAAGAAATTAACGGGTGGAAATAACGCTTTAAAAGGCTGCGATACCTTCAAAAATGCAGCTATAAGAGAATTTTCCACAAATTTTAATAGAAAATCCATAACATATGGTAGAAAAATATTATCATAGGTTCCAGTATTATCGGAAAAAATCGATTTTGACGAAAATTTTATGCGTTGTGGCGCGACGAAGGGTGCTGCAAATTTCAGTTCAATTTCATTTTTTACAAAAGTCATTTGAATAAATAACAAGTCAAATAATAGAATGAATTAAAATAAATAATGATGCGAAAATGAAAGAAAATTCATTTAAATAAAAATACAAATAAAAATAATTTCAATGGAAGCATCAAATTTGAATTTTTTGGAAACAATGACTCAAATTTTCTATGGGTCTTTGTGAAAAAGTTAACTAAAAGGAAGAAACGGGTATACAACGTAGTGAACGTTCTTCTATTTTTCTAAATCCCAGAATAATGTTGAAATACGGTAATTTAGGGGGAAAAAAGCGAGGATATTACACTGCGAAGAAAACAACGACTTTCAGTTCATAGGAATTTCAAGGATTTTTCCTGACCGAAGCTCGTCGAAGGTCACGTAGCACTACGCCCCCGCTCTTAAGTGTCCTCCCTACATTAGTTGCATCACAATTACATCCTGAGTCAATTAAGAACCATAGCTATGAGGGTTTTTCTTCTTTTGTTATCCAGTTTTCATTCAGTAACGTCGAAGTGCAAGAATAAAGAATCAAACGCATCGTTTATGCGTCATATTTTATGGAAGAGTAAAGTTTTTGTAAAAATTTCAAAATAAACTGATGTGCGAAGTAAATAAATCCACCAAACCAATTGCAATAAGAAAAAAAGCAAGGAAGAACGGTGAGAGGACGAAAGGAGAGGAAGAGGAAAGGAGGAATTGATTAGCAGTCGAACCGGAGAAGAAAAGAACTGCGAATATCGATAACATCGATGAAAAGAAGCAGAATCATGGAACTTCTGTGGGAATAATAATAATAATAATAATAATAATAATAATAATAATAATAATAATAATAATAATAATAATAATAATAATAATAGTGAGAATACTGTAAAAGTAAAGGTTTACACGAGGGAAAATTGACCTTTCAGCGATCGTATGCAGAATTTTTCAGCGTATACTCCAAATAGAACTAGATTAGAGATAAATCTCTTCCTGTATCCTAGGATTAGACCTGAAAATATGGATTCCAGGAATATGGCAGCGTTGATACACGATTATCGGGGAATAAACAAAGTACAATTCAATAAACAAGGTGCATTAGAGGAATAAATAGTTATAAACAACAAATGCACTTGTAAAAACTGAAAACGTGTGTTGTTTTTTTTTACGTGATTCCCGCGAAAAATCTCCAAATCCCTTCCGGAATGTGAAAGAATTTCTGCGAATAACAACAAGCGAGTGGATATTTGAGCTGAAGAGCGGCTTGTAACAGAATTAGCCCACTTGAAAATAAACTTGTTAGTAAAAATTCCGGAAAAATCCTTAAGAAAAACATGACAATACATTGGGAAACATTGTAGCGGAAATAAACGTTTTCGGAACGGAAAAATTCCACAAATCCTGAAGAAATACGAGAAATATCACAATAAAATACATTTTTTCCATGAGAGAATTGCGATTTCGACACATTAACTGAAAGCGGAGCGGAGAGCAGGTCGTGGTTGACGCCACCACCACCACAGCCGGCGTCGCCGCCCGATAGGGGGGAACCGAATGGCTGTGGTGACGACGACACGATCGGAACGAACGAACACAGCGAAAGAGGAGCGAGGAGGAGGAGGAGGGATGTCCGTCCGTTCGTCGAGACGCTCCCCACACATTCACTCGTACACACACACACATACACGCACAGGCTGGCTGGCTGGCGCATATACACATACACACACGCACGCATACACGCGTACACACTGGACGGATGGACGTATGACGTAAGGTGGAAGTGTGGAGAAGACACCGAAACACAATGAATACGAATGAATGAATGAATGGATGCGTGGGTGTTGGCGATGGCGATGGTGGTGGTGGTGGTGAGTGAGTGAGTAAACGGCAATCAATGTGACCGACCAGTAGGGGCTCCGAAAATGCGAAAGGTCAGCGATATCACGAGAGGAGCCCCGGTCGGTCGGTCGGTCGCTCGGGCGGCCGGACGGCCGACCGGCGCTCGCTCGCTCGCACATGCTGTGTATGTGTCCCATCCACCACCACCACAACCAGCAGTCAGTCGGTTCATTCAGTCACGCGGTCCTGTGTTGGTCGTCATCGATGTCCGGATATTCGCCGTCGATGTCCACGCGAATTTGCCGGATCTTTTACGTGGATTTTGGGGAAATTTCAGGAAATTTCATGAATAAGAAAGGATAGAATCATGGATACAAGATTAATTCATGAGTTATACAAATAAACAAGGTCAATATTGTTGAAATCTTTTATATTAGAACTTCTGGTACAGAAAAATACCTCAAAATACCTCTTTGCTACTATTAAGGTAGAGTTAAGTGCTTAGAGATTTTCAGTTAAGAATTTTTTTCAAGTGAAATTCTCAAGAATTTCACGGATTTATGCTAATTTTTCCGAATTTTTAAATTTAATAACTGAAAAACCATAAAAAAAACCATATTCAGTACGCTCTTCATTTTTTTTTTCGCAAGCAAATTTTTTCGCCTCAAATATGTTGCATTTAAAAATCCATTGAGTTTACAGTAGTAAAATTCCAATCGAGAGCAAACCGTTCAGGTTGGCACAATAACGAAATATGAAAAATCAAAATAATTGACGCCACGATGGATCCTTAGCACTTTCGAGAAATTTCTGGAAAACGCACAACATTTTTTACAATCATTTTCGAAAAGGAGAGATGTTGTAATAACCGTTCACTTATCCCGTCCTAGGTAATAATGAAAAAAGCTGAAAAATAGATTATTTACTTATTTTCCGATCGATTTATTTATTTTTACTTTAGTTGCTAATTAATTTTACACCTTACACAGGTGTCTAAACAATATGATCCCGGAAAAAGTGTACATTGCTGACAGAGCAATAAAACATGCAGAGAAACATAAACACAGTCCAGGATGAAAAAAAAACGCTAGATGGAACAGTATTGACTTGTTTGTTTACCTGTTGTTTACTTGTCTAGTATTGAGTAAACGCGCCAAAACAAAGCAATCAAAAAAGAGCTTAGGTCGACTAAAACAAAAAAAAAACAACAATAACAACAACGCATGAGAGATTAAAATAAAAACAGAATGTCAGAAAAACGGCAGGGATCAACGGTACTGGATGTACTGGATTATTCATGTGTTTTTTTTTCTGGATAAAGAAAAAGACCTTCTATTAAGGGAGAGAATAGTCTTTTCAAGGATTAAAGAGTACTGCTTTGAAAATAGATCACATCCGAGTTGTGAAATAAAAAAAAACAGTAAATAAACATGAGTGATGAATGATTCATTCAAAATTGATGCTTTCTTCCGTGTAAAAAATGTGTGTTCCATCATGCGAAACTAATTGGAAGTAATTCAAAGCAAAAATTGTGAAAAAATGCACAAAAATGTTTATATATTCCTTATTATATGTCTATTATATTCATTTGATTATATATTTATTATATTGGTTTGTTCACGTAAATTAATGGTGCAAAAAAGTGGGGGAAAATTGTTTGTGTAATATTTCGTGGATTTTAACTCTGGAACATTCCATGTGACTGCTTTAAAATATTTTCTAATGAATTCACTCAAAATTTTGGATTAAAGGGTTGAAGGATTAGAAAATATCTAGGAAACAAAACTTTAAAATCAATCATATTTCTCCAGGAAGAAATACTTTCTTTATTTCTCCTTTTTTATTCTGAAGTTCACAAAAGTTTTTTCTGTATTTTTTTTCGGTTAACTTTGTTCATTTAGTGGAAAATATTTTGATTTTGTTCACATTCAATTCAATGTTCGATTTATTCCCTCATTTTCTTGAAAAAAAACTGCAAACTGCGGTGAATTTCATGGAAATGCCGAAAATTTGCTTATCTTCTCGTGTCCTTCGTCGGAAATCTTCTTCTCCATAACGTTTTTTTTTCTCGAAAAAAATGCTACTAATTAATTTTAATTTTTAAATTCTAATAAATCATTGTGTACAGCCGTAAAGAGGAGAGGAAAAATCTCTTAGGATTGTTGGAAATGAGAAATAGTGAGTGAAAATTAATTTTCAGCTCTTTTTAATATGTTCTAGCGTTCAAAAATGGATATTTACTTTTTTCGAGAGAGGTAGTTTCGTCCAGCGTGGATATATCCGTAAATTTCCTTACTTTAGCAAAAATCTTTCGAAAAAACACCTCAAAAATAAACCAAGTGTTAATTGCCTCACGCTGAGTTGTTGAGGAATACTCGTGCGGATGACGTCATTTACAAATGTTGGCGATTGAAAATTGCTACAGACGCGCACAAGATTGGTAGAAAGGCCCCAAATATCGGCTAGACTCGGATGAAAAGGATGGTGGTGGGAAAAAATAGTGAGATTTTCTCCCGGGAATTGAAAGGGAATATTCCAGAAAAAAAAGGATCCACGAAATATTACACAAATCAATCGACTCATAAAGCTCGAATTACTCGAATTTTAAACACGAAAGAAACACCAAAAAAAAAGCTGAATTATTTGGGAACGAGTCAATTTCTTGGGATTTTTCGTATTTTGAAGAAAAAAATGCATCTTACGGGGTTCGATAAGAAGTTGCGACGTGATAGGGAACTAGTTGGGCTCAGAAAATAATTTTCTATGAGTTATTGGAAATTTTCTGAAAAAAAAAACATGGACGAGATTTTTCAAGTGAAAAAGTAACATTCTCATGGAACTGACTGCAGAGAAAAAAGCGGACTAAGGAGGAAAAAGAAATAAGGAGAAAAGAAAAAAGAGAATAACGAAAATCGTGAAATGGAAGAAAATCCTCGAATTTATGAGGATATTGCAAGGAATACATCGAGATCTAATTTGTAAGTGGAAATTTAAGAAAAAAACAAGAAAAGACTTTTTTGGAATTAAGAATTGAAAGAAAAATTCGAACAATCTAAACACGTTTAATATGTATTTTTCCATTTTTCCATTCGGAACACTTTAACACATCAGAAAATCAGAAAATTTAACCAGAAAATCCTTTTTCTCGTATTTACACGTCCTTAAAATATCCATAAGAATTGTACATGCGTTAAAAGGACACGAAAACAATTAAGACGAACAAATGAAACATTATTTACGGAGGAGCGGGGAGAAGTGGATTTTTTCCTGAAAAAAAACAGCACCGATTTGATGCGAATACGCCCCTATGGGCTTAAGTTTTTCATTTCTAGGAAAACTCTCATGGTATGTGTCCCCATAGCAGCCGGACGCAGCCGACCGATGGATGACGCGTCTCCGTGCTCTTCTCATACTCATTAGTGTTGCGGCAGCGGCGACGACGATGACGATGAGAAGTTGCTGGCTGCCGGTGAAAGAAGTATTAATTCAAGCGAAGCGAAATATACGCGCATATGGGAACGAATCGGAATTTTTGCCACAAGAGTTAGTGAGGACGACGACGGCGGTGCATAGAAAAGAGGTGAAAATGAACCCGGGGTGAATGGGGAGAGGAGAAAGCCATCCGGAGAGAAATACCGAAAGAAAAGAGGCGATGAAAAGAAATTGGAGTTCGATGGCGGCACCGGTGCGAGGGAAACAGTCCCGGCTCAAATGACGCCCACAGATACAAAGGCAAACTTCTTCCGTGTCATTTGAACCGGGATTGTTTCCCTTGGAGCGTTCTGGATGCACTTTGTGAAGGAATCCGCATCATCGCAACGTTCTTCCTGGTGACGGGCCCAGGAAGATGGAGGATGCCTTTGGCTGACTGCGATGCGATGCGAGGTCGACGATGTGACGGCAAGTGAGTAGCGACGAAACGACGAACGAAAACGAGCGCGAAGAGAGCGTCGGGCAGAGACTGCTGGCTGGCTGGCTGGCTGTGCCTGCTGCTGCTGCATCGCCACCGCCACCGCCGCCGCGATGTATGAATAAACCAGGCCGAACAATGGACACACACACACACACGCACACACGCACACACACACTGAGCGAGCGCTCGTAGAGACTACTCGCCACGCCACCGACACCACCGCCACCATCACTGCAGCCGTCGCCGCCGCTGCCGCCACCTCCTCCTCTTTCTCGGACTAACGTCACCCGCCAACCAACTGACTAACAGTGAAAGAACGCGAATTCGACGAATTTCTAAGCGTCATCGTGTGTCGGTGGGACCTAGTACAGTACTGTCCAACACCAATCCAGTAGAAACAGATTATCACCAATCTTGGTTACAACTCAAGCAAATCAATAGAAAAGCTACGTAATCAACAGAAGAATTTTAAAATATAAAAATGTGGAAACTTAAAGTGTAATGTTTTCCATTAATGTGCCTGTGAGATTTTTAGATGGGACCTTTAGCCGTAGCCTTACCTGACGTTAGGCTGCGCTTAAAGGTCCCATTTATGTGGTCACTGTCTGACGTGTACAGCTTTTTTGCCGTCTTCAAAGGTCAAATAGAGCTTCAACTTCTATTTCTATGGAAGGAATAACAAATAATAATAATAAATAAAATAATAAGCTACTTCACGCGATAAAAACTAGACCAATAACCATGGAACTGCTTTAGAATTTTTCCATTAATACCGTAAAATTCTACGGAAGCATTAGTGGCGATAGCTTTCGCGAAATCTCGACAAATTCTTAACCATTAGTGGCCTATTGGGACCTAAAATAATATCTCCAAAATCAGTTGTTTCTTCACTGTAATTTTTTAAAACTTATGAAAACAATTAATTTTAACGAAGCCAAGAAAATTAAGCTGATGAAATCAAAGCTAAAATTAAGCCCTAAAAAATCAATTTAAATTAAATAGTTAGTTAATTATAATTTCAGGCAAAGTATATTCAGAATTAGATGCTTTTCATACTGTAGAATTGGAAAATAACTATTCTAAACTACTTAGATTACTGTAAAATTGACGCTATAGAATTCTATGAAGTGGTAATAGTAGTAAGAGGGTAATAATAGTGTTCTTAAGAACTTTCGACGAATTTCTAAGTATCTAACATTTCCAGTGGGACCTAAGACAACGTATCCGACATTATCAATCTCTTATTGTATCAATCATAACAACTATCTATTTATATCTATCTTTATTTATTTTAATATCGGTCTTTAATGAATTTTTATGAGAATTAATCAAGTCAATCAACCATCATTAATCAATTAATTAAGTAAGGATTGGTGAAATCAAAAATTATTTAAAATGTAGAAATTGTTTGAACTGTAGAATTTTTTCTCGTAGGATATAAAAAAGAAAGTGAAAAAAGAAGGAGAGGAAAAGGAGGAGAATAAGAGCCGGAAAATGTTGAATGAGAGCGTAAGAATTCGATGTTTCCGGCGTCTTGGCACGCAGCCAACTACCCATTGACGACTCATTTGGCGAAACAAAGATCAATATTGTTGACATCGCTATAATTAGCAGCGCTCGTGTAATCGCCGTAGAGGAAATACCTCCGGACGAGGACGGAGAGGTAAAATGCTGGTGAGGTGCTTATCGTCGGAGTTTTTGTTAAGTTAGGAAAGTGAAATTCTCAAGTATTTTACGGATTTAAGCTTTTGGATTTTCGAATTGGATTTTTTTTTGGATTTTTTTACATATATGGATTGGATTTTTTGGATTTTTTAAATGGATGGATTGGAATTTTTTGGATTTTTTACAGCATAATAAACAAGGACGTAAATCTGCTTAGGATCAGGACAATTATGAAAAGGATTTGATTTTAAAAAACCTGAAATTCCTCAAAAATTAAAATTAAAATAATTAAAATCTCACTTAGAAGTGTTTTGATTCATATAGTAATATAAATAGTGCAAATATGTGACACAATACAATATAAATAAAATATTCAAGTATAAGTATGGGTAACAAACAACAAATATAGTATGACATAAAAAGAAAATATACAAATATATATAAATAAAGAAATAATGTAGTTATTAATAATATCCATATATAAATAAATAAAGTAATAATCTAATGATATAAATAAATATGTAATAACAAAGTATAAGAATAATAAAAGTAATAAATGTAATATAATATAAATGTCCCATAAATATTTATTAGTTTTCAAAAAGATTTCACATGAAATCTGGAGCTAAATGATAATTTCTGTAGAAAGAAAGAAGTTACTGTGGTTTTTTCACAGAAACTTATAACTAAACTATAACCCGACTATTGGTTTCTTCACGCCTCCTCTCCGTTTCAAAAAAAAGCGGTATGGGTGAAAAATTGCGGCGAAATAACCGCGCAACAGAATTCGGATGCACGATGAAAAATTCATGAAATTCCTAGCACACGTAGACATGAGTGAGTGCGAGAAGAGGATGAGAGAAAAAAAAAACGACGCGTTTCGGTCGCTCGTTTATTGCGACACCAACGCGCGGCGGCGACGACGATACGCGTGAGAATCTCATTTCGGTGACACACGGACGGGCCCGTCACCGCCACCTGCGTCGTCGGCGCCGTCGTCGCCGCCGCCACCGCCGCCACCGGGGCCGACGTCCTCGATCGGATCGCTGTCGTTGTCGGTCGGTCGGTCCGTCCGTCCGTCCCGTGTGACTAGCCCGCTCGTTGCCTGCTGTTCCCAAGCGCTAAACACGACGGCCGCTTCAAAACATGTCGCGGATTGTGTGGAACCGAATGCGTGAGAATGTGCGGCTAAAAGTTCGCCAATCCGGGAAACGTTGATTTCTTTAAATCCACAAATATCATGTGAAATATGTGAATAGAAAATATTTTTTATTATTACTTTTCACATTACTACAAAGGGCAGGTGTGGTGTAGCGGTTGGAGGCTCGCTTCCTGCACGAACGATCGGTGGTTCGAATCCGCCCTAGTGCATCCCAAGCGGATTTATTAACGCCAGGGACTTTATCTTTTATTACTACTATTATTACTTGGAGAATTGGACGTTGTTAAGCTTATTAGACTTTTAGTTTTCTTAGAAAATTGTTTATCGGCTTTTTTTTTTGTTACAACTATCTCCATTATTTTCATGGAAAAGGTAACGTTCCTAAGCTTATTAGTTTTTTTTTAAAATTTTTCTTTCCAAAATTATTTAAATAATTATTGTTGAGCTTTTATTCTGCATGAAACATTGCTAAGCTGTCAGAAACACATTAATCTCTGAGTGCTGCAGGATTTGAGAAGAGGTTAACCTTCCTAAATCCAGGAAGAAAAAGAAAAGAGCTTAAGAGAAGAATCTTTTCCGAAGACAGAAAATTTGATTTTCATTAAATATTCCGACAGATGAATTTCCCTCAAAGAATTTCAAATGAATAACTGTTTAAATCTACGATCTGTTTAAATCCTATCCACAAACGAAATCAATCAAATCGATCAATAACGTCCAAAAAAAAATCCGAGAGAAAAGGGAAAAAGCTCGCGAGTGAAACCTCCTCTGAACTGGAAATTTAATCACCCTTGAATATTTCGACAGGGGGATTTTCCTCGAACATTAAAGAGGTTACGGTCTAAGAATCTAAGAACAATTGAACCCCTAACCTATAATCAATCGGATCGATCAATAACGCAATAAATACGTTGTGTTGACAACAGCGTGAACTCGTCAACGAATATGCGATGCGCCTGCGGTGTTCTCTGGTCAGGTGACCTCATAACGCTTCCAGATACATCAACGCGGCAAAGTTTTCTCTAATCAGCTGTTCATATATAATTTTTATATACAGTAAATCACATAAGTATATAAAAATATAACAAAAAATATAAATATAAAAACAAAAAATATAAATATATTAAGGTCTTTTTTTTTTTTTTTTTTTTTTTTTTGGGGTTTTTTTTTTTTTTTTTTTTTTTTTTGGTGGGGGGGGGGGGTTTAAATTTTTTTTTTTTTTTTTTTTTATTTTTGGTTGTTTTTTTTTTTTTCCGGGGGGGGGGAGGAAGGGGGGGGGGGGGGGGGGGGGGGGGGCGTCCCTCCGGGGGGGGGGGGGGGGGCCCCTCCCCCCCCCACCCCCCCCCCCCTGAATATATATATATATATATATATATACAAATATAATGAATGTATAAAAATGAAATAATATCATATAATACATAAAAATATAAATATAATTACTCCCTATAAAACCAGGAACAGTGGCGAAAAGAAGAACGAAATAAACGTGGATTTTTTTTTGCACCCCTGCTCTATTGATGATTAGTGCAGTAGTCATCGTTGTTTTTCTTATAATCTCCTGCGTTTCAATTACTCCCTATAATTAAATTATTTATTTATTTATTTATTTATTCGCACACACAGATAGTGCACCAAAAAGAAAAAAAAACACATTTGTCTATGTCAGGATAGTTAAGAAAAAGTCGGCAAACTCATTGTCAGAGGGGCCTCCTTTTCGTGGCGGAAACGCATCAACATGTCGTTCTCCTGCTCCAGAAAGTGAAAAGTCCTTTCATGACATCTACTCACCCAATCCAGAAATTTAACTAAACAAAACTCATATCATATTTTTTATAATAATAATATAGTAATACAAACTTATAATCTGAGCAAAATCTGTTTGGATTAGTCGGAGAGGTTGATTTCAAAAATGAAAAGAAATGGGATCGTTTATGAAGAGGCGAAACGACCTTTTTCAGTGTTTAGCCGCTATGCTTACTTTTATGATTTTTCTTCCAGTGCTATTTATAGGGAACGCATGTCACCATATTTTTTTTATAATAATATAAACTTATAATCTGAGTAAAATCTGTATGGATTAGTCTCCTCCTCTCTCTACTGAGGAGCCGCCTGAGGAGGGGTTGATCTAAAAATGCGATCGTCTAGGAAGAGGCAGAACGATTCATCTTTTTTTCAATTTTTAGCCGCTATCCTTACTTTTATGACTTTGCATCCAGTGCTATTTATAGGGAATGCATGTTATATTACTTATATAATAACTAATAATACAAGTAAAATTCAGTGGTTTTAGCGCAGATATTCAAATTCACTTCGGTTGATGGTTACTAGGACTCTTTTCCATTGTTATTTCGTAAAAAAAAACCCCGTTTTTCTAGTGTTTATTTACTATTCTTCATTATTTCAAATTCGCTTTGTTTATTTATTTTATTTCCTATGAACACAAAAAGCTGACCTCTTACTATAATTTAAGATTTTTTACGGAAGGCAAGACACGAGAAAAAAAGAGCCTTCCCCACAATTTTTATTTTTTCGCATTTATTTTGCCGCAATTTTTATTTATCCACCATTTATTCCTGAGTACGCTATTTAAATGAGGCACAAATAAAAATGGGTAATCTGAAAATAAATCGCGAGGAAAATAGTGAGGAAAAGAATGAATTGGAGAAAAAAAAGAATCGTAGGCATTAATGTTCACTCACATTCACGGTAAATTCCCGGACGCATTCCAGAAAATTCACGAGCTTTCATGTTCAATTTATTGATAGATTATATATAACTTAAGTAAATTTCACAATGACACATTGAGAATTGTTGTAACAGATATGAAAATTTGCAAACAACTGCCCCGAACCAGGATCGAACTGGTGACCTTTAGATCTTCAGTCTAACGCTCTCCCAACTGAGCTATCGAGGCTGTCGGCAAATTAGAAGAACACGCATTCAGATAGCAGCTATATACAACTAAATGAGCCGAGTTTTATGGAAATTATTTGAAATCATATAGAAACGACCATAAAAACCACCCAGATAAAGGGAAAATAGAAGAAAGTTGTGAAAAGTTCGAGTTTTCGTGAACATCCAGGAAATTCAGAACAAATTGATATTTTTCGGGAATTTTTTCCGTAGTAATGACTAGAGAATAAAAATATATAGTTTCAGAAACACAAGAAACTGGTAAATATGAGAGAAATCTGGATTAAATCAGTAGCGGATGAAGAGGAACGAGAAGCGTTCATCCTTCAACATAATCCCGTTAGAGTTTTTCTGAGAAAATCGTGCTGGATGTGTAACGTGATGTTACGTAGGAAATAATGCTAGATGTGTTTTCCATGTAGGACGCGACAACGCGTCACCGACATTTCACTAAGCATTGCGACTGAACTGAACAAAACGAAAACATCAAACATCCGTACATGTATCCACAACCATCCGTCGGGTGGTGTCGATTTGTCGTCGGACAGCAGCTGCAGCGCCGAAAATGCAAACGTCAAAAGACATCGGGCGGCGGCGACGCCGGGGCCCCGCCCGTCGTCCCCCCCCCTCTCGAGGTCGTTGCAATGGGTTACGACTCGATCGGCGAAGCGTAGCGACGCTAGCGAGAGATCGTCGAGCTAATTGAGAGCTCTGCGTGGCCGGCGCCAGCTCGGTTAGCCACCACAAATTATTATCCATAAATCCACGAATTCTCCAGTTGATCATTTTGAAAAAGCGATGCGAGCGAGGAAATAAAAATTAGAAGATTTTTCGCTTTGTTATTCTTCGAGAAAACAAAAAAGTCTCGAGAGGGAGTTTCTAGCGCGCTAGCAAGAAAGTAAACAAGTGAATAAATAGGTTTCTAGCTTGATTTTTCTAAATTTTAGTAGACTATTACTGTGGAATCTCTTCTCTGGATCTATCCTATTATCCGGAAATCCTTTAAAAAGATTTTTCCTTTTTTTCTAAGGAACTTGAAGAGATGAAATGATGGATAAGAGCAGTTGTTACTTAACTCAATTATTTATTATTGATTTATTTAGTTTAAAATTCCATTTAATATTAAAAACAATGAGAAAATGTGCCCTAAAACAAAAAAGTCGAGAAAGAAACAAAACTAACGAAAAGGTGAAAATCAAAATATCATTTATTTAAAATCCTATCTCTAAGGAGCCAACCCAATAAATAAAACTAAACCAAACTTTTTTTTTTTGTAAAAACATTCTCGTGAATTTGAAGGAAACAGAAAAAAAATTACCCAGGGCAAATGAGTTCAGAATTAGTCTAAAAGAAACCTTTCAGCATAATTTAGATGTAAATTATTAAGATTATTATTAGAATTACTAAGATTCTCAAATTTAAGAGGGCAGCTGTTTTTGAAGGGAGGTTCTGAAAGAGACGAGAAGGTGTTGGGCGACAAAAAAAAAACGTAGGATGAACGCAAATAGAGGAGGTAGATGAGAAAAAATCGAATGTAGATCAAACGCAAAAATCAAACAACGCTTGTCAAAGAAAGAACACAACATTAGTACTGAAAATAACCATAATTTTCGCTTGCTTTAAATAAAATTTGAAATGAAATTCAGCTACCGTAACCGCGTTCATCTATGACTCTTCTTCATTAGTTTCATTGAGAACTGATTTTGACTTTACTTGATCAATGCCAGACAGTTAAAAAAAACTTGGCATACGCTAGACATAATTAAGAATTAAAATAAATTCTCAGGAGAAAATCTTAAAAATAAAAAAGTAGGGGAATAATTTCAAGTAAAAAGAGGATAAATTTAAGAGAACTGCATTCGAACGGCGCCGTGGAAAACAATGGAACATAAACACTATTAGAGCGAAAATCATCTAAAATCCTAGTAATTAGGACATAACGATGGCAAAGCGTGACTCGGAGACGAAGGAGAGAGAGAGAGTGGATTGTTCGGACGTGAAGCCGGACGAGCGTCCGAATGGAATGGAAACGACATGCGCACACGCTAGCGTTAGCAAGCAAGGAGGACGACGGACATCTGTGCATATCAAGCAAACAGAGACAGAGACATTGAGGATTGGACGGACGGACGGACGGCGAGATAGACGGGAGGCTCGGCCGTCGTCGAGAACCTCGCCGCCAGCCTCAGTCACCGTTTCTTATCGGTTTTCTTATTAGGTCGTTATTAGGTCGTTCTCAGGTGGATTTGACCGTGTATGCGTGTCTGTGTGTGTGTGTGTGTGTGTGGATTGCAATCGTGCTCTTTTTATCCAATTTAAAAGAAGAAAAATTTAAAAAATTGATGGGACCTGAATGTTAGAGACGAGATGAACCAATTTTTTCAGTGGATCTCTTTCAATTTTCGCCACTTCTTTTTTCCTCGCAAAGAAGCTGGGGTTGAAATAACGAAAATTCGAGAAATTCTTTCACTAGGACTACTGTATCCGGATGAAGTTTGAAGTACTTGTTCCAAGTAAGTTTTTTTAACATCAAAAACTACATATAAATAAAATAAATGTGCAAATATAATAAATAAATAAGATGATAACACAATAAGACGGATAATATGCATTGGAAATATTAGAATCAAGTGGTTATAAGTTAAAGAATTTGCAAAGAGATTGCCCCGAACCAGGATCGAACTGGTGACCTTTAGATCTTCAGTCTAACGCTCTCCCAACTGAGCTATCGAGGCACTGTGGTTGTTGAAAATATCATCCAAAGAGACCTAAGTGCTCTTGTTGTACCTATCCATATATTGCTCCATCCTGGAACAATCGCTGACGATGTACCCATCTGGGATGAAAAAAATCCCAAAAAATTCTTATTTCTTTAATTCCCCATAAAAACTTTGAAAAAATCGGTGACATTGAAAAATAATCACAAGACCTCTCAAAACTCCCTCAAAACGAACTATAGTTCGAGTGATCCTCCTACAAAAAATAAATAGATCAATAGATTACGACAGAATTAGAGTGCACAGCTTTTTATTGATTTGTTTCGGCTGTAACCAAGATTGGTATTGATCTCTATTAAAAGCTGATTTCAGCGTTATCGCCCTTAGAGCTAGAACGTTCTAAATTAAATCAATATCAAGAGAGTTATGAGGAACGCATTTTTTTCCAGAAAAAAAAAAATCACTTGAAAGAACATACAAACGTGAAATTCTCATAAGATTCCAGGAGAGTACACAGAAGTCGGTGATTCTACATAGAACCTTATCAAAAAAACGTGCCACGCCAAGTAATTACGAATTCAAGAACCAAGAAGAAGTCCTGTACAGAAAAAATGAGAGCCAAAGCCGGTATCCAAGGGAAAGGTGTTGATTTCGAGCAATTTATAGGGGATGAGAGATAGTGTCCGGCGTCAATCAATCCACATGGGACCCACACACAAGCGCGCTCACTTCAGATTCGTTTGAGGTTTGCGAACGTGTAACTGACTCATACAATGACTTACGGTGGCTAGCTGATGTGTCAAGTCGGTGTTTCTGTCCTCCCAGACAAGTCTGGTAGCAATTCGTCGATCCCGAAGGGATGGAACGCTTGGTTGGAATTAGAGCGGATTCGAACCTTCGATTGATCGTGCAGATAGCAGATCCTTCTCTTACCGACTGCGCTACGCCCGCCTACTGAGAAATACATACAATAATGAATTAAAATATATACTCCTAATGTATAAAAAGAACTACTACAGATTTTTTAAATTTATTTTTTGAAGAAATTGTATAATGTAATGCGAAAATGTAGCGGGAAGGACGTAAAATTATAATCCAATGCATTAAAAAATAGGTCATGAAATTTTTAATCAAATTTTTCAATCAAAAAATTGCAGAATTAAGTTGTCAACGTTACGAAATTATACGACGGTTGAATGCCATTAACGACGTATAAGTAAATTTTCGCCAGTTTAAAGAACAAATATTCGCTTAAAGCAAAAATCCTGAGGGCATATTTGAAATCAGCGATCTATGTGGTTTTGAATGGTGTTTCGGGGAATTATCTTTGCGCGCTTGCAAACATTTTAACGAAACTGTTCCCAAAATTTGGAATATTTATTTTTCTATTTGAATATAGATTAGATTTAAGAAAAATTAAAAAAATTTTGAATATAGAATTAGATAATAAGGGTAATAAAATAATACATAATAAAAACAACTAAGTCAACTTGAATTTTATATTCAATTTCATGTGTACTTTTTATATTTTATATTCGAAAAGAGTACTGTATGGTAGTAGATGGATGACGCTCCGTCTGAAATTATATGTAAATCAAACTAAATTATTCAATCAAGTTAAATTAAATTATCATGTGGTTCCTTATTAGAAACTGAAAGGTGGAAAAAAAGTAGGGAACGATCCGGAAATTATCGACCTAGAATCAGAAACGAGCAGCGGCAGCAGCAGTCTGCGGCGGCGGCGGCGGTGGCATCGGTGTCGACAGCAACGAAACGAGCAGCACGATGACGACGAGCGCCTAATTGGATCCGTGACTGGAAAGACATATGCGACGATTGAGAAGACATGCAATAACGCATACGCACGTTACCATCAGCACGACAGCCAGGCCTCTTGACATCTCGCCGTCTTTTTTTTCGTGGATCTATCGGAAACACTAGAGAGCTCAGCGTAGAGACAACTTTGGGATCATTTCCAAGATATGGAGAACCATCAACGAAAAAAAAAGCATAAAACACAAACTTGTTCCATTATTTTCACATAAAAACCTTAGGGAGTGTTGTCCTTGATTATTAGAAAATTAAAATTATTTATTTATTATTATTAATTATTAGAGAAATTTCACGAAAAACCAAAAAACGAGCATCTTTAAGACTTCACCATTGTAAAAAATGTCTGTAGAGAATTCTTTACGTATTAATTATTACCAGTCTGAACGTCCGGCTAAGGCCGGACTTCAATAATAGACACACGGAAGAGTCGTAAAGGTGAAAAGCAAAGCGCCCAGTGGCCACGGATATGAAACGGCTGCAACCATTTATCTTTTGCGACACGCACACAAAGTTATTGCGCACCATTTTGACACCAGTGGACCCGTCGCGCTCCCTTCTATGGCTATCTTTCGTTGGCGCACCATTCCGGCGCCACGGGACCCGTCGTAACGCACCAATCCGACGCCGGTGGACCCGTCGCACTTCCTTCTATAGCTATCTGGCGCCGGCGCACCACCCCGATGCCGGTGGACCCGTCGCACTCCGTTCTATAGCTATCTGGCGCCGGCGCACCAACCCGACGCCGGTGGACCCGTCGCACCCCCTTCTATAGCTATCTGGCGCCGGCGCACCAACCCGACGCCGGTGGACCCGTCGCACTCCCTTCTATAGCTATCTGGCGCCGGCGCACCAACCCGACGCCGGTGGACCCGTCGCACTCCCTTCTATAGCTATCTGGCGCCGGCGCACCAATCCGACGCCGGTGGACCCGTCGCACTCCCTTCTATAGCTATCTGGCGCCGGCGCACCAATCCGGCACCACGGGACCCGTCGCGCCCCCCTTTTTGAATTTCGTGACTGACACAAACACGTGACAGAATAAGCAAGTTATTATATATCATGATTTCTATAGAACTAGAATTTTTTTGTTTGTGACACCCTTATCCGACGTTAGCATAACGATTGTTTAATGGTTTTTCTTGGGATGATAAACAAAGTGTACCGTACATCTTACAAAAATGATTCGATTAACTTTAGAAAGCAAGTGATTTCAAGAATCTTCCGCTTTATTTACATAAGAGTTTGGGTTAAAAGAAAATAAAAATGAAAAACCAATAAAGCTGAAAAAATCAAAGTGTACGATCTTGTAAAGCGGAAAAAAGATCTCATGAGATAGCACGAAGTATACTGCAATGATTATTATTCATGCGTGAAGAAAAATTTGAAAATAAAAAGAAAAAAAAGAAAAGAAAAAAAAGTTGAGAAAAATGCTTGAGAAATACCTTTTCATCAAAGAATTACGTTATTTAATCAGTTATTTATTTATTTTTCACTCATTCATGAAATGGTTATCCTTCGTTTAGGAATATTAAAGTCAAGAGTCCAAGAAACATAAGAGTCTCTTCGTCTTAGGTTTCTGAATCAAACAGTCTATTTCTGGACGATGCACTAGATATTGCATTATAACCAACTTCCCAAAACCTGATCTTGAATTTCCTTGTTTTTCCTGGTCCTGAAGTTGTTCTGAACCTTTTCGAGTTTGTCTATGGCTCCCAGGTTGATTAATAACAACGGTACCATACTCAAGAATAGGTCGAACATAGGTCTTATAGACTTTTTGTAGAATATGTGAATTGTTTGTCATAAGACATCTAAACAAGCTGACTAACTTTATGGTTGATTGTGAAGCAATCATGCCACAGTGTCAGTTGAATGTAAGGTTAAGTATTACAAGAAAACCTAAATCTTTGATTTTGCTGACTGTTTGCATAAGTGTTGAGCTTAAAGGATACAAATTAGGGTGAGATTCAGGGAGTATCGAAGGAGGGACACGGAGAGGGTGATTCCCATTTCTTCTAATGCAAAAAAGCCCGGAGAGGCTTCATTCGTTTGGCGCACCATTTACATGAGGTTCGATGGAGCGCGCCAGTCTGCGGCGCCGCATCTTGGGCCGTTTTTACGGCAATTAGCAAAAAGACGGAATCCCCCCCGTCTCCCGTCCCAACGAATACCCCCGAAACCGCACCCCTCGTCGTGGGTGATGCCATTAACAGATTAGGTCTACCGGAAAGTCCGCTTCTGTCATAACAACTTTCGACAAGCAAGCACTTAATGTATACTTACTTACGTAGCAAATTAAATAAAACACAGTTAATTCACGTTGGTCTTAAGCGTGAAGCAATAGTGTACCCACGGCTATTGGTAAAGTTCATTTACGCCATTGTATTTATACGAAGTTCAACAAGGATGAAATGCTACAGAAGCATGTAGAAATTTATTGAAAGTGTTTGGTAGAGATAAAGTTTTTGATAGGATAGCGTTCTGATAGCCCCTCCACCTCTAAACCAAATTTGACTCTGAATAAGAGAATGTTGTGTATATGGTGGGAGCAGGCGCAGCAGCGTTAACTCACAGCTATTCCTGACCAGAAAGAGTCAGTTGGATAGCTTCTACCCTTGTCACGCCATAAGAGGCTCTGCTACATTGTCTACTTACTAGTCCAGCTTTAAACATCTAATAAACAAAGGAAAGTTATTTTTAGAAGTGCATCTTATGTTGTGACTTCTTTTCTCATTTGAATGTTGTTGGTTCTTGACATGCGCTAGCTAGAAGTTGTTTTTGAAAGGAACCTAAGTTCGAGTTTTTATTTTGCTTAAGCAACCCGCAGCTGGTACACTCTACCTTTTTACCAAGTTTTCTTTTCTCGTTTCTGATTTCTTTCTTCTCTCTGATTCTACAAAATACTGGAAACTGGCCAAAGTAAAACGCGAGAGTTGTTTAATGATTCCTAGCTTGTGTAACTCACGGCAGGCGCAAACTTCGATGTTAACTCAATACTTATACAGTTGGAAATTGAATTTCTTTTATGAATAGTTGTTGTATGCTTGCACATTTCTACTGGTGTATATCTGCACACTTTAGATATTCTGTTCCACCAAACTCTTCTTCATCGTTGCTGAAGTTATTCCATTTCTCCACTGATATGCTGAGTATTGCTTTTTGAATAATTGCTTTTAGTAATTGACTTAACGAAGGTATGGTTTTTGGACAACACGCTGTTATATTGTAATGTACTGCAATCGCTCGAAGGAAGGATTTCCAAAAATCTGTAGCGACTTTTGCCCGTTGCAAGGCTCCATATACGTCCATCTACGTCTACATCTTTTTATAAATGAATATTTTATAAAATTTTATTCTTTATGTCATTACTGCGGTTTCAGTGAGCCGTGATGGGATAATTATTTAATTGATTTTATGCAGTTTAAAGAACCTATTTCAATACAGAAAGAGTTCTTGATTGACGAGAAGGAGATATCCTTTTTCACCTCCCACTTTTAGACTTTTCTCGGAAAATTCCCAAGGTTTTTTTTTTCGTTCAATAAGACATCCAAACCATTTTGTTGATTTCTATTATCATGGCTTCAAAAGAAATGTGGAACCTGTAACGGAGATATACATTTTACTCCGAGAAATCACAAAAGATTTTTTTCAAACAAATCTTATAATCACATAATTTGGACTTTTTAGTCAGAATTCTTAGCAAAAGTCTTTCAACAAATTGGGGAGTTTTTCAGAGATTGAAATCGGATTGGAATGTGCGAATATGAAGAAAAGGAAGTGTAGATATGTATGTCAGCAGTAGATATGAATATCGTACGATGAATCCGTTCTACCAGTGGATTTCATTGTTGGGCCGACGAAAAACATAATTGTGCAACATATAATAAAATTTAATAAAATAAACTTGCTAGAAGAGTGTATTGACGTGTTAGCGAGAATACCCCAAAGATTTTCATTGAATTTCTATGAATTCAAAATTTGAAAACCATTTAAACCCATGTATGTGGTTTGGATGCCGGCCAAATTTGATGAAAAGTGTAAAAAGATCGGTCTTCAACTGAACCTAGACAAGACGATGTTCATGAGGAAGGATGGGTTCCTGATGCCCCATTCACGCTCAACCGAACGAATATATCCGAATGTTGCAGCTATGTATATTTAGGTCGGGAAATCAACATGATGAAGGACCTGACCTCCAGAGCTGACCAGAAGGAAACGAGCAGCTTGGAGAGCATACAAGAACATCGAGGATGTAGTGAAGAAGGCTAACAACATCCTGCTCCGTGCTCACCTATTCAACAACACAGTTCTTCCTGCTTTGAACTACGATTCAGAAATATGGTTGTTTCGCAAGCAAGATGAAAATGTCATCAGCGTCATAGAACGCAGAATTGAAATGGTGATGCTAGGAGTAATCGGCTTTATGCAAGTGAAAGAAGGGATTCGAAGTTCACTACTACGCCATCGATTGAAGATACACTGAAGACAGAGAGACACTGAAGCATATGGCAAGGAAAGCAAAAATAGGGTGACTACACATGCGTCTGATGCGTCTTAATTGACGGACAATTGATGGACCGGAGCCGTAAGCGACTGGGTATCACGCGTCTTCAAATGCGCTGCAAAGCCGGCGACTCGATGGTCAGACCTCTCTACGAGGTTCTTAAAAGAAAAATACGACGCTCTTCGTGCCAATCGCGAGAAGAGATGACACTGGAGAACGCTTGCACGCGATCGGAACAAATGGAAGTATTACTGGTGCCCGCTCGATCAAATCGATGAACAACGAAGAGCACAGTGACAGTGACAGTGATGTGATTAGGTTACGGTTATGCTGGGGAGCACGTGCAAAACAGGCAATAGCGACTCTATTTTTGTATTGATTGTGGGGGGAGCAGTTGTGGTGGCGGACGCGTCGCTAATCGATACGCATCAAAAGCGGCAGTGGCCATTATCAATGACGCGCAGTATAGCTATAACTTTGCTATGCTATGCTAACCAGCAATGTAGCTCAAGCAGAAAATCACCTCCCACCATCAACTGATTACGGTCATCAAAACGAGCTTTCGTCCGCTTCCCAGAGATTTTCCTCGATTTTCACTTTTTTGGTTTTTTCATTGAAATTTCCCTTTCCATGTCATTTCCTTTTTCCTTCCTTTTCCTTCCCTTTCCATTCTCGTTGAAAGGCTTTTTTTCTGGAAAAATACTACGTATGACCTGGTTTATTGCACCCCTCTTTGAATTTGGAGACCTTGACGATGGTCGACCTCGGGGCGAAGTTGGCCGAAATGAGGATAAGGAATTATTTTGTCTAGATGTTTTGTCAACAACCATTACGGGCCTATTTACCACCCACTAGAATCACAATCGTAGAGATTTTTGTGGATTTTACTAGTTTCTGCTAAGTTATAACTAACCCAAACAGCAAATCGCTCGCAAAAAAAGTACAGACCACACGAATGGCTGCCAAAGTATGATCAAATGCCTCAACTTTGAGTCACGCGGACGAGTTTTCGGCAGTACTGTTAACTGTTTGCGCACGTTAATACGAATTAGCGCATAGACAATCACGTGGACACGTCATAGAATTGCGGCTGGGTAAACTCGTACACTCAGTTAATTTTATAATTATTTTCGAGCAAAGTCCCTACGTAACTGATCGAAATCTGTGCGGGACCACATTGTCTGTTGCACAGCACGACTCGTCCAGATTCACCACAATCCACAAAACGGAATGTATCGTAACGACAGCTTGTTCTCGCAGCGAGGATGCCTCCAGTTGGTTCCTTAGTTTTTTCCCCTATCCATGTTTTTTTTCTCTGCTTTGAAATTCACTGGTGGACAGGTTTGGGAGAGTTTTTTTTCTCAGATTTTTCCACGGATTTTTTCTTCAGAAGCACACTCTTCTACGTGGTTCATACATCACCGGCTGATTGTTCCTACTCCTTCGCCGAAGGTCGCAACGAAACAAGTTTTTTTTCCATTGTAGTCATCGTCATCGCACATTTAATACGGTCAACAACGACCATTCCTGGTTCCTTAGTTTTTTTTTCTTCTGTTTTTTTTTTGTTTTCCACCTTTTTCAAGGATATTTTGACAGATAAGGTCTCACATTCACCTTCGTCCCATGACCTGGGTGAGGTCCTAGATGTAACCGCAAAGCTTTCGACAGCTTCGAGAAAAAGAATTAACGCCCTTACAGAGACGATTCCGTAAAAATTCTTTGGATTTTGCAAAAGAACTATTCGTTTTCTTCGTTAGATATAATAACTGTATCACACAGTGCCACTGACCTTCGAGAATTCTAAAAATCCTTTTCCCCTCTTTATTTTTGGCTCTATTTCTTGATTTTCTCGCGGAAATTTTGATTACTTCTTTCGTTCTGCTCCTTGCGAACAAATGAGAGTTGTTTCGAAATTTTCATCGCTAGCGTCTTCCCTAAATGGTTATTAAGGATTTCATTCCCGAATACAGTATCTGAACCAACATTTCTGTGAAGTTTGGAATTTTCCGAGGTGTTAGGATTTAAATAAAGTGGTGATAAACCAGCAGATTTTAACGACATTTCTATATTACTTTTTTATATCCCCAGAGTGTTTAGCTTTATTTTATTTATTTATCTTTATTTGTATTTGTACTGTTTATTTACAATATATTTTTAGAATGGAATTATTTTATCGTGAAGTTAAATTAGTGAGTATATTTTTATTTTTTGAAGGTCTTACCCCTCCCTTCCGTTTCGTTTCTCCAAAAAGTCCCTAGGACATTTTATTAGTGTTTTCCGTGATACGTTCTCGGTAAGTTATTCATAGTTTACGAATTCCAGGAAAAGATGCTTTTGTGGATCTGTGGACTTCTGCTTGTGAAGCTTGCATCAGGACAATTTGTGAGTTTTGTATTGCTTGAGCTATTATTCTATAAAATTGTATCTTTGGAAAAAGAAGAACAGGAAGATTTGATCAGAAAAATTCAACACTTTACCGCGGTGAAGTATTCGTTTATCTTAACCTCGAAATAAACGGTAATCTATTCTGGATAATTAATCCTAGCGTTATTTGCTTTCCGTTTCAGCAATTCTTTACCTTCGAATCACAAGCACCGTTAGAGGTTCGTTTTGAATCGTTGGCAGCTCACATACAAGATATGGACAAACAGATCGCTAGACTACAGAAGAAGGTTAGTTCACTTACAAATGAATAAGTGGTGTCCATGGTCGACAAACTTTATATTCATCCGGGTGACCGCAACGCGTCCGCTGTAAATCTTGCGTTCTCCTGTAGATTCAGCAGTGTAGTACAGTTAGTAAACATTGTACCGAAAGAGCTTTTTCTAAAGCTTTCTTTTTTTTCCTTTGCGTAGTCCAATTATAATTATCGCGTAAAAATTTGATTTTGAAACGGCGGAATAGAGAGGAGAAAAGGATTTCTGTTTTGTTAATTCATTGAACTAAAGAAAAAGGTTTTATGAGCGAAAACATACAAGGAATAATAATGCAACAATAAACATAAACGTAACAGATAAAAATAAAGATAAATAATAACAATAACACATAAACATAAGTGTTATAAGAGATAATAATACAAAAATAACACAAAGTAGCAAATAATAATAACTAATAAACAGATGCAACAAGTGATAAAATTGTGTTCAACTCTTTAACTAGACTCGCTACGAAGTGCTATAGCTTTAGGATAACTAGTAAAGTATATAAAATACGTGTCGGAGTTCGGGGCTCAGTCCCGTGTTAAGGGGTTCTCTCAGGATGGTCAGTGTCCCTGCACCTACCTTCCATCTACGGCACCTCGGTGATTCCTGTCCCTTCGTGGGCCTTCTCCAGTCCCAGTTTTGCATCATTGCTTGTTTATTATCTTCTCTATCATTACACGCCACAGTATCTATCAAGAAGTGAGAAACCATATGGAAACTACTTAAAGGGAGGAAAAGTGTATTATGTGGATCGTGCTATCTAGCTTTCGCAGCGAGGCACCAAGCCTTATACCGACGGCGTGGGCCTCCCTATAACACTGTGTTCCACTTCGACTTTGTTCCACTTTCCAGACCACTGTATTTTCCCAGCACGTGCTATGCACGTGCGGAATATTTCTTCCCATCAACCCACGATACGCAAGGTAACACCACCGCATGCACACGAAGCGAATACGAAGGCGATATTACATGCCGAGATAACTGAGCCAATTGTATTGGAAAATCGAGACGAGACAGACAGAAGCTGGTGAAATTTGAGCCTTTATATTGTCTGGGCTCGAGTGGGCGGAGCTTCGCGGGAGAAGGCAGCCGATGCGCCAGCTGGCTGGTAAGAGCGCTCGCATTTGGTTACCGAGCACGTCAAAGCAATGCCCTGGGGCAACTTTGATCGAGATGAGCGATGCGAGTCGCGATCCAAAGTGTAAAATAAATTACTAGCAAAATAAAACAGTGATAATGGAAATGGGAATAATGATATTTGTCGGCAGCTTTATGAGGTACAAGTGATTCTTTCTTCTAATATTTCTAGAGCATTCACCTGAAACTGTCTTTTTAATTTGTTAAAGTAATAATCTTTATTTTGAAACTTTTTTAGAATGAAATTATGCATTATAGCAGAAGTTGATTTTTCCTAATCGTTGCCAAATATACTTCATAGTTATGCGTTTTCTTCACCGATGTTATTTTTATGGTTCTTTTGACAAAAAAGTAGCTGAACAGTGCGAAAATTTCAACAAGTTTTCGACAAACAACGTGCCCTATTTTTAGGTGGCTGCCCTTGAACAGACGGCTCACGCCGATTGGAACGCAACTGACAGTGGATCGCTATACAAAGTGTTCGAACAACGCAGGACATGGTCGGATGCTGAGGTTTGCTCCTCTTCTGCCCATAGATCTATGGGCAGTCTCATTTTTTCTTTCATATTTACTATTTTCTCCTTTACCTATCCTATATAACCTATTTAAGAACTATTGTCAGTCACTTGATGCACACCTTGCCGTTATTGACAACGAAAGCAAGAACAATTTCATCAAAAGTGAGGGCGGTATTTTTTCGTTTCTCTTATTCGTTCAGATTCTATTGTATTCAGATTTTTCGGTGGAAGTTATTTAGTCCAGCACTTATGTTTACTTGGATGACGACCGCGACGCGAACAAATTACGGCGGACGCGTCACGGTCGCCTGTGTTAACATAAGTACCGACTTCCATAATCGTTGTACTTCTGTCTTGAAAATATAGAAAAAAATAAAATGACAGAACTATCTCTCAGGACTTATCAGTGAAAAAAACTTCGAGTATGCTTGGATTGGTGTAAAAACAAGATCCTCATCGTCATCATCACATGATACCTTTTCAAATTTCAACAAGGAAAACCCTATTGATGGATGTGCAGGTGAAAGAAATTTCTCGTATCATTACGTTAAGTCTTTGTAGGTGTAATTTTTTTTCAGTTATGGACATGTCGGGTATATGGTCAATTCATTCCTGTGGACAGCTGCGTCCATTTATTTGTCAAATGGTGGTGCTGTGAAGGAGACGATTTGCAGTCAATCGATGCAATTTCTGCGCCTTATTAGCTTCTTTTTTTGTCTTATTTCTAGAACGTTCTCCCGAATAAATGGATGAATGAATAGATTTGAGCTAAAGATTGATTTTATGGCATTTTATACGAAAACTGTCCGATAAAATCAGAAAATCCAGAGTCAATCTTGCTCGGATCCAAGTTCCTGTCTTTTTACGGTCCAATAAAATCCTTTAGTACGCTCAATTGATTTCCAAGATTTGCTCCATCATCTACGGTAAGATGGGGGAAGATTGGTGACAAGTACTGTAGGGATATGATCATAGGTTGACCGCAATCCTTCATTTTTATTGGATGACTATCTTCTAGAAGGTCAACAGATGATTTTTAAGAGAAACACATTTTCTTAGTAATTAATAATTTTTTGCGAACAAATACGGAGGTAAAAATACAGCGAGAAGGATTCTCTTTCTGAAGTGATCATTCATTGACAGAAGTTGGTAGCGGTGTCGTAGGTTGAGCCACAAATAATTTTAGCCTAGATTTAATTATTGGTATTGCTTACACATACAACTAGTTTAAATCAAAAACAGGGGATTTTTGTTATCGCCACGCAAGCAAAACTTCGGATAGTCTTTAGACAGCTGTAAGTATAGCATTGCGCATATTGCGTTTGATTTTTTTTTTTGTTTCGTTCGAAAATGGAGAATCAAAAAATACACTTACACCATGCAACGCTTTTGGAATTGAAGCAAGGTAATAGCGCAGTGGCAACGGCTCAGTAAATAAAAGGATAAGAATAAACTGTCTGGCGTTGATCAATCCGCTTGGGACCCGCCAACACCCTCGACTTCAATTCAGAATCGTTTGAGGTTTACGATCGTGTAACTGGGCCACACAATGAATTGCGGAGCCAACCGATGTGTCAAGTCAGTGTTTTTATCCTCGCGGACAAGTCTGGCACCAATTTATCGACAACGGAGGGATGAAAGGCTTGGTTGGCACTAGGGCGGATTCGAACTTCCGATGATTGAGCCATTCGATTGTAGCCACAGTGAAACCTCATACCGACTGCTCTACACCAACCCTTGTCGCAGGGTGCATGAGGAAGGAGTGATGACGGTTTGTTCGGTTAGAAATTCGTTTGTCAGTTTCCGTTCTGGAGATGTGTCCCAGAAAAACGAACCAACGAAGGGAAGTCGCCCTTCAGACTTTGATATTGACATTTTGAAGTCAATGTTGGAACAAGATACACCGCAAAACAACAAGGAGGGTTAGCAGAGAATCCCAATACGTCAGAATCTATTTTTTGTTACATTTTTTCATGTGGTTGAAAAATAAAAAATAAATAAATATGAAAATCAAAAAAGAACTTATTTATCGTTCAACCTAGCAATTCAATGTGCATTCCAAGAGAGCGACCAGATTATTATTAGAGCACGTTAGCTAATGGAATGAGGGACATTGAATGCACTAAAAAAATAAAAATTTCGGTCATTTGTTGACACAGGTGGCAAGCGTTCGTTTTTTTTTTTCGCGGGAGGTCTCGCCTTCTCGCTTTGGCTCATCGCACATGTTACTATCGCTATTGTTTCAACATATACCTATTTTTTCGTTTTTTTCCTTCTTCCTTCGCTAAAACTAATTTTAGTAATTTCCCTTCAAAATCGATCACGAAAGGAAGGAAAATAATTTGAGGAATTCGAGGAATTCAAAGAATTTGGAGGATTCAGTGGAGATGCCGTAAAATACATAACATTATAAAAATGAGGTTTTTTTTTAGTAAAATAAAATCAGGATAACCTTTAAAATTTTCTCTCTTACCCAATGCAATCAATTTCCTTTATTATCAATGACTTTTTGCTGACCGATGCGCGAATTTTCGATTTCAGATCAATAGAATGAGGAAATTTTTGATTTTAGAGTACTAAAACTTTTGAAATTAAACTGATTAAAATGAAATTATTTGGTGATCCTATGAGTTCCATACTACGGATGACATTTTTCCAAAATACTCATATTTTTAGTTTGCCACAGCGGGTGTAGCGGTGTCGGTAGGAGGTCCACTGTGCCGGCGCGATCGATCGGAGGTTCGAATCCGCCCTAGTGCTCACCAAGCCTTTCATTCCTCTGGAGTCGATAACTTGGTTTCAGACTTGTCTGGAAAGGTTAAAACATTGACTTGATCATCGGTTGGCTCACTCAGAAATTTTATGCTTTTTATTCCACCGAAGAAATCAATAATCCAAACGATCAATGAACGAAAGTCACATTGATCATTTTGCTCGCCTGATTAGAATGTTGTTTATTTTGAGTTGAGGAAATAAATAAAATAACACAACATAAAATAAAAAATAAATAACATAAACAACAAAATAACAAATAACATTGTCTTCAAGGAATGTAAAAAAAGATTTATTGACCAACATAATATTTTTCGATATCTTTGACGAAAGGTTGAAATTTTTCCTTCTGGATCTGTTTTCTATCCTCCTTCTTCTACATACTTCTTAACGGCTAGTATTTATTAGTGATTTTTCGACGACTTTACTGTCGTTTACCTATTTCATTCGGGAACTAATGTCTTTTTCCCACGTTTTTCCCTCAATCCATTATCCCTTGTGTGAAAAAAAAATGATTTGCGGATAAAGTCACCTATCCTTGGGAGAAAGAGGAGCACAAGGTGTTCTGTGGTTAGCATGAAGTTCGGTTGTGGGTGGCCCCATGGTGGATGGTTCGATCCCGTTCCAATGCCAACTAAGCCTCTCACCGCTCTGGAATTAAAAATTGTCACCGGATTTGTCTGGGAGGATAAAAACATTGACTGGATACATTGGGCTGGACATCGGAATCATTGTATAGGCTGTACATGCGTTTAAAAGAAACGTCAGATCCTTTCGAATTGAAGTCGACCGTGTTGGCGGGTCCCAAGCGGATAGATTAACGACACTCACCTAATCTTTTCTCATATTTATTTCTATTTTCTATTTATTTTTATTTATTTTTACTTATTTATCCTATCTTTTTATTTATTTATCTTTGTCTTTTTCTATTTATTTTTTATCTTTCTTATTTATTTTTATATTTATTTTCTCATATTGTATTTATTTATCTATAGTTACAGTTGTCTGAGTCGAAATGGGCGAGGTAGTTCCCTTCCCTGTATCAACAACTATTACGGTCTTACTTTATAGATGACAGGTTTTGTATTTTGAAATTTATTTTGTATAACTATCCTTATTTTATTTTCGACAAATTTTGTAAATATTTCTGTGAAATAATGTTTCCTATGAACTTATTTCAAATCGTTCATTCAAAAAAAGATATTTATAAATGTCTTTACAAAGTAAGGTCAAATCTAAGTCTTTTTGTTTTTCTGTTTGCAACATTTCCGCCGGGACTTTTCTTGCTGACATTTTTTAGGACAAAAATATTGAATTTGTGAATTGAAGCGTTAAATTAAAAATCTGAAATGTAAATTGTAATTTGGATTTCTACGCAAATATTTGTTGAACAGATAACGGCTCACTTAAAAAAAATCACTATCGTATCCGAAAATTGCTAAACGAAAGACATCCACAACATCATGATTGGCTTCACGTGAGTGTTTTTGTAGTCGCTATTAGCGCCCCGTTTGCCCCTTCCCCCTTTCTCCCGCTACCGCTGAGATCAGCTGTTTTTCTTGTGGTTTCCGTTGAAGAATATTCGGATGAATGTTTTTAAGGATTTTCAAAATTCACTTCACTTCCACTATTCCATTATTTGTTTAATTATTTATCTACTTGTTTACCTAGATAGTCCACCAAAAAAGCCATCTATAACCAGCTTACGCTCGCTGTCATCAATGAAAATCCAACAATCCATTAGGCTGGACAGAAAGTCTTGCCACCAATTGTTATTTTTTCTGCTTAATTTTTTTTACTCAGCTTACAATAGAAATTAATCAATAATGTAATCACCATTATTAATTGCAATAGTGTCCCACCTAATAGGCAGGTCAGCGATCTCTTTCTCTCAGAACTGGGGAGACTGGGAGTCGAAGAAGTCGCTGACCGCCAGTTCGACTTTTTCAAACTTGGTGAAGCTTTTCTTAGCTAAGAAAGCCTTAAGTGCCCGGAATAAGTGGTAATCTGAGGGGCTAGGTAGGGAGAATAGGGGAATGGGGCACCGACTCCCAGCCTGACTCCTCTAGTTTTTCATGGGTCTCTTTAGGTACACGGGGCCTGGCGTTATCGTGGAGGAGGTGCATCGAAACTCGTCTCGGCTGTTTTTCTCGAACGGCCGATGCGAGCTCTGGAGCTGACTAAGGTATATGGAATCGGTGACGGTGTGGCCTTGTAGGAGCAGATCATTAAAGGCATCACCCCACGAATCTGAGGTGGAGCAGATTTCAGACTATGGAGAGGGAGAGGGAGGTGATTCCGTACATTTCTTCCTAATGGCCGTAAAAAACGGCCCGGAAGATGCGGCGCCGCACAAGGCTGGCGCGCTCCAATCGAACTCCTTGTAGAAAATAGTGCGCCAGGTCGCCTGAAGCCGTATCTTCCGGGCCGTTTTTTACGGCAATTAGGAAGAAATGGACGGAATCACCTCCCTCTCCTTAATCTACGATCCCGTACACGAATACTCCACCTGAAATCCGTACCGCCTCAGATTCGTGGAGTGATGCCTTTAAGCAGCATTCCCCTCGAATCCCAAAAGCAACAAAGGAGGCACTTCTTTGGGTGAGGTCCGATTTGGCTTGCGTCGGCGGGTCTTCTCCTCGAGAGAGCCAAACGACACGGTGCACGTTAGAGTCGTAGACGACCCAAGTCTCATCTCCAGTAATAAAATCTTCGAGGAACTCCTTTCGATACGGGCGATGAAGGAGAGATTGATATATGGATACCCGGGTAAACCGTCCGTCACAGTGTGAGGGATCCATCGAGTACTTTTCTGTAGCCGAGGGCCTGGAGGCGACTGACGCTTGTTGAATGGCTACGCCCGATTCTTGTCGCAAGACTGCGAGTATCTCCGGATCCTCTTTGACAGCGTCGAGAATGGCGGAGTCTTCAACAAAGTGGGAGGGGGTTCCGACCGGGGCTTGTCTTCGAAATCGGTGTTTCCGCTTGCGAAGCGAGCGAACCAGCGCTTGATAGTTCTGATGGTAGCGGTGCCCTTATCCGATCTGCTATTGATTTTGAGGGTTGTTGCCGTTGCTCCAATGCCGCCAAGCCATTCATAGAAGATGATAGCTCGAAGTTGCTCTTGCGTAACTGACATCGTGATTAAAGTTAAGGAAGGCCCCCGGCTATGCATACGTATTGTGGAGAATCTTCGAGAATGTTCTACAACTACAACATGGTGCAACATGGGTTCCGCCCAAAAATGGAAAGTTCTGGAAATGAGTGACAAGACTTTCTATCCAGCCTAATATTTCTATTCAAAAATTACGTATTTCTTTCCACTACCTTTTTCCACAAATGACTAAAAATATCTTCCACCGAATCAATGGCAGATTCCAAAAGAAAAAACTGCCAAATATTTAGTATCAGTTTTATGAAACTCGCTCTAAATAGTCAGTTCGATGACGGATCTCAGCCATAGCGTTCATTTTCCTGATGAGTCAGTTGTGCACGATCAACCCTGTGCGCTATATTTTTTAAATGTGAAACGTCGAACGAGAAAGATGGGAGACACCGTAACCTAAGGGGTTTACTTACAGGTTTTTCATGATTTCAGTATTGTACCTGAAATTTTTCCCACCATCTTGCTCCGTATTTCATACAGGTACCACGGTTTTTTCTCTCAGTTATCGCAGTTATTTAGCTTGAAACCTCAAAAAAAAAAATTTCGAGTCATTTCCTGGAAACAGTCATACTAGTATTTTGGCATCGAAGCTAATGAAACACGGCGTAGTCATGGCAGAAACTACTAAAAAATTTCTTTTACCAATTTCTAAAATATTTGTTTGGAAGGAGTGAAACTAATTAAGGTAATTAACTAATCTTCACAGGGTAATTATGTCAAAATATTTCACTAATTGCTTCTTTCGCTATTAAAGGGCACGTTTCGTTTCTTCTGGAAAATTCTCGTAAACAACCTATTTCTCGAAATCCATGAAATAATCTATTTTATTCTACGATCATTCTAAAATCATTCTAAAACATATTTTCTTTTTTTATATTATCGTATCGTTTATTTTTCCTTTTTTTTCTCATCTCTTCACTTTCTTTTTCTTCTATCACTTTTTCTCTTACGTTTCCACTTCAATTTCTTTCTTTTTATTCGAAATACTCTCTTCTTTCGAATTCCGAATTTCGAATTTTTTCGAATCGAATCACCGAACAATTTTTTTACTCAAAAAAAAAACTCAAATTTCTACTCAAATTTTCCTCAATCCAAGCAGTTTTCATTATAGTAATAATTTCGAGTGAAAATAAATCCAATAATCTTTTGGGAATTTTCGCGTATCTCTGCGTCTGAGCTTTTCACACACTCGCTCACTCATTCACCTCATTTCCCTCATTTTCCCGTTCCCGCCCCCAATTACTGCTTGACATTGTGTGTCTCGTGTTGAACGCACAGCTAGCCAGCCACACTAGTCCACAAGTCCCGAAACCGGCCTGTTTATCTTTTCATCTCGTCGTCTGCGTCGTCCACAATTCTCCACACTATTTCCACGGCATCTCCATCTCTCGGGCCCTCTCTACGTTCCCTATTGATTTCCCGGCCGCTCGTTGAGTCCTGTACTACGAGATTCCATTGCTGCTGCAATTGCAGCAGCTCTATGCCCTATGGGGCTTCCTGAAAGTGAATTCGTGTCCGAGGAGGAGGTGGTGGTGGTGAAGACCCAACTTGTAGATCAAATTCGTCCGACCGGTCGAAAAGTGCATAAATTTTTTCCCCCAAAAAATCCCATCGAAAATCCTCGCTTTAAACCTCTTTTTCTCTTGAAGAACCTGATATTTTTAGGATTTCCCGAATTCTTGAAAATTAAAGTAAATTTCTGCTTTCTACTTTGGCTTCACACCTCCTCCTCCTCCTCATTCCTAGAAAATCTGCTATTTTTCCTTGAATTCTGTACTTTTTACAATTTCCAGAATTTTTCATCGATTGAATCGATGGATTCTTCCTTTCCTTTCGCCTCTTTGCTCTCTTTTTTTCTATTTATGCAAATTCGCATCACTTAAGAGAAATTTCCCCTTTCACCTTTGATGCCTTTTCTTCCAAATTGAAAAATTAGATTGTTTCTCTCCTATTTCTTTGAATTTTCTTTCACAGTGAAAAATTTGTTCGTCTCGAAATTTTTTGCGTTTTTCAAAAAAATCGTATGTTCTTCCCAGTTTTGCGCTTTATTTATCTTATTTTTATTTATTCTTTATTTATTCCAATTTCTTTCAAGAATTTCGAAAACAAAAACGCTGTCCTTTATTAAATTCTCTTTTTTCTTCTCTTCGAATGCTAAATTTCACCATTGGCTGAACGTTCTGTTCGGTTTTTACCTAATAGGACATTCCCCAAATTTTTTTAAAATTTATTCCCTGCTCGATTTTTTATTTTAGCGCATAAATAATCAAATAATAAATAATAATTAATAGTAAGTGTTAATTTATAGTCCATTTGCACTTTTTTTTATAATGGATAAGCTCTTTAGCCTCAGAGGATTCGAATGTTGTCCGATTGTCGCTTAAATTAAACCTGCATTCGAATGAGAAGAAAAAAAAATCAAACTAGCCATAAAAGCTGTGGAGTTTTTTTTTCCACAAAAAAAAACGTCCCGTCTGCTTTACTGGTTCCTCGCTCTAAATAGTTGTGAACTTTTTCTGCAAAGCAAACACCGTTTTGTGCACGTGAATAGCAGGAAAATTCTGGTATTTTTCTGTTTACTTACTTTTTTCACTAATTTATTTATTTATTTATTTATTTATTGTTTAGTCACTGGGACGCTTCTGAAGAAATCAGTAGTTATGGGTGAATGATTGAAGTTTTTTCTCTTTCCGAATTATTTCACGATTTTTACGTTCTCAAAGAGAGCCAATCCTCAAAGATGAGTGAAAATATGAATAGTCGAATCACTTCGAATATTCGTTCGAATGTTGGAAATCCCCTCCAATGGGGCTTCTACGTAGAAACTTTTATTTTATTTTTTTCTTACTGAGTGATGGTTGAATACAATTTCTCGTTTGGAGCGAATTTCTAGGATTCAAACTAATATTCGAACTCATTCAACCATTTATATTTTCATTCCTGGTCAAAATTCATTCGAGTTTCGACGTTCGACCAATCCAAATCGAACACGTCCAACATCTAACGAATAATCATTCATACGTATTCGTTCGAGGACTCTCCTCTTTTTCGATTATTCGAATATTCAAAATTGTTCGTCGAAAGTCCAAGAGAAAGATGATGCGCTTTTGTGAGTTTGCACACACAAACACATTAGACGCAAGGGTGCTCGGATGTAGTTTTTCATTTCGAACGAATATTCGAACTCATTCGACTGTTCATATATTCATTCGTGGCGGGGAACTTAAAAACTTGTACACTCGACTATTCCAATTCGAATAATTTCAAAATAAACAATAAAATAATATAATAGGTGATCGAATAATGATCACTCATTCGTTCCTACTCGTTCGAATACGGCCCAGATTTCTGATTGCTCGACGTGTTCGAATATTCGAATTCGTTGATGGAATCGTCGAACGTCTTCCACACTAAACATAATCGTATTCGGATCACATATGATATTCTTTCGCTTTGTGTACGGTACTAGGAGGTCCGTCCGTTCGTGCGTCCATCCGTCCGTCCGTCATCGAGCGGACCTCCTTATCTCCGCGCGACGGCGCTCGTCGTCGTCGTCACCTCCGCCGCCGCCGCCGCTCGCACATACGCACAAGCTCTTTGTCCGCTTTTCAAACTTTCCGCGCACTCATCGCGCTGAACTGTCGTCGACGGAATTTTTGAGTACCGTTCCGCATTCCACGCATCCCGTGAACTTTCGAACAGGCGCTCATCGAAACAAAAATTTTCGAAAAAGTTTTCGAGAAAGTTTTCCCAATAATTCTCGGAATTTGGTTTAGTTAAGAGAAATCCTTCGGTTAGGTCCTGGGACTATCGCTGACATCAGACGTTGATCCAAGTGATGAATAGATCAAGAAATTCCCGTAACTGGACTAGGCTCGCCCGTCGCTGACAGACGATATGGACGTTTCTGAGGGAATTTCCTCAAAATTTCCAGAGATTTATTAGGGTTAGTTGGGAAAAATCCTTCGATTACCTTCTTGGCTATTCGTTCACAACATCACACAAATCATCCAAGTGATGATCAGATCAAACAAGGTCCATTACTCGCATTGTTTGGTCTGATTTTTCGGATGACCCTGAGCTGATCGACGGTAATTTGTAGGGTCATTGGCAAGGTGAACCTCTTCACTAACCGTAGAAGTTTTGTTGGAAAATGTCAAAAAAAAAAACCTCTAAAAACTTAAGCCTTTTCTTTCGATCACACTCCTTTTCTATCATTGTTCTTTTTTTGCTTTTTTTGCCCTACCTCATAATCTCCTCTGATCCTCTCGGCTTTTTCATGCGTCTTTTTTCTCCTCTGCACTTTCTTTCGAGAACATTCTTTCTTTGCGTTTTTTTAAATGTCTTTTTTTCTATTTTTACTATTTTTCAACAATAACTTTACAACATAGATTAAAGATTATAGGAAAAAAAGTCAAGTGAAACTTCTTAGATCGGGTTTTAAAATTAAAAATGAAAATGGATCAGTTATGGGAGGAGAAACATAACGAGCTTCAAATCCGATTTTTAGGTTGTTCACGACTTATATGATTAAAAATTCATTTTTTATTACTTTCCTTGTTTATTAATTGTTTATTCCCGATTCTCGAAATTCCATTCTCGGAGATCCTCTTCGTAAAATTCCTTTAAATCCTCTTCATTCCTGTTTTTTTCACCCAATTTTTGTCAGAAACATCCTTCACCTTTTTGAGATGGGGATGGGGTCAATTTGTTTTATTCTTAGTTTTCTTAATTTAGATCTTAAAATAAATCCTAGGGATTTATTTCAGTTTCTTTACCTTTTCTTTATTATTTCTTCTTTTATGTTCTATTTCTTTTTCTTATTTATCCACATACTCCAACAGCGCAGCAAAAAAGAACAAAATAAATTTTTATGGAATTTTAGAATGAGTAAATTTCAAAGAAAACCTATTTTTTCCGACTTGAACGGTCTTATTTTATTTTTATTGCATATTTTGGATACTTTCATACATTAAGCGAATAGATTCATTTATTAGATGCTAGAGTTAGTGAGCCCTTCCACTTTAGGTCCCACCACCCCTTCGTCCAGGGTCCCTGACGGATTCATCCGCTCCGGGTTAAGCTGATCACCTAAACCTCAGTAACTCTTATATACTGTAGCGTTCTGGGTTTGGAAAAAGAATCTCGTGTGAGAATTTCTCAGGATTTCTGTAGCAGGAGAAGAAACTGCCAATCCACCACACATTATTCTGTGAAGGACCAGCCTTGCTGTGTAAAACTTATGCGACTAATGGGCTCTGTTCCATCTTGTTTTTTGTTTTATGGCACACCTGTGGGCGTTTTCAGATAAATAAATAAATAAATAAATAAGTAAATAAGTAAATTAATAAATATTGATCCGGTTTTTCTCGTCTAATTTGAGCTCAGTCCTAGGACAAAACTCAGGTTCGCGATATCCCCGTGTCCGAATGAGTTAACCGGGTTTTGTTTGTTAGGTTCCTCTTCAGTGATTACTCAGAATCCTGAGATCAACGTTCAGGTTTGCAAAATCTCTGTGTCCGAAAGTGAAAATTTCGGAAAAAAAAGTAAAATGAAACTTTTTAGATCAGGTTTCAAAATCAAAAATGAAAATGGATCAGTTACGGGAGGAAAAATTTACATAACGAGCTTCAAATCCGATTTTTAGGTTGTTCACGACTTATGTGGGTGGAAATTTAGCGGTTTAGCGGTTAGCGGCATTTTGCTCGGTTCCTCTCCAATAATTACTCGGAATCCTGAGATTGGGCATTTGATGGAACAGCTGCTGCGGCTGCTGCTGCTGCTTGTGTCTGATTCATTCGTTCGTGTATTCCTGTTCCTGGACGACGAACGAGCGAGGAACGAGCGACCGACCGACCGATCGAGCGCTTCTTAGCGTTAACAGACACGCGGACGGACAGAATCGAGAAAAACAGGGAACGGTGGGGGTGACGGTGACGGTGACGGTGACGGTGTTTGTGCATTGCTGCTTACTACTGCTGGTGATGGGGGGTGAGGGGGGAAGGGGGTACCAAATGCCACAGGGGCTCATCCTCACACGTCACTTTCACTTATAAACGCAGGTTCTGAGAAGAAAAGAGGTGTTTTCACTTTCGTTTCGGGCGCCGGGGGGAGGATTCTGTGGGAGTTCGTCTGCTTCTGCTTTCTTTCTTTCCTTTCCTTCCCTTCCCTTTCCTTTTCTTCCCTCTTTTTCCTTCCTTTCTTTCTTCCATTCTTTCCTGTCGATGTCCTCCTATAAAGTATGAAATATGAAATTCCTTATTCATTTCCATTTAACTCTATGAATCTTTGTAATTATGTTAATTAATATGTAAATGTTAATCTTTTTAATTAGTGTTTAATTTAATTCCAATTTTCTCCATTTATTTGTTTATTTGTTTATTATTTCTCATAGTCTAGCGCTTTATTTACTCTTACCTTTATTTACCTACAGTTGGACAGTTCGCTATTGTTTATCATTTTGTTGTTTTTTTTTAAAATTGAATACGTACCTTGGATTAGTACTCATTCACATGAGAACACTGGGGATTTCTTCGCTCAGGGCATTTTTTTTAAAAATAAATGCTCCACCTCCTACACATTCGTGTAAAACTCGTCCTCGAACAGATTCGGTTGCGAAAAATCCCCTCTAATCAGCGCAGTCATTACCTCGTTCGTTGTTCTTGTTTATGGTACACCTATGGATGTTTGGAAACAAATAAATAAATTGATAAATAAACTAAAATATAAATAAATAATGACTAAAACATTGTCCGGAGTGTGTCTCACATAAAATTCACCTTATTAATTGAATTCTACACCACTAGAATTGTACCTGCCTCCTGATTTTGATAACGGAAAACTCGTCCATATCTCCGCTATCTTCTTCTCATCAAGTGAATAATATTTGAAATTATTTATTTTGTGCAGGAATTAACATAGTGCTCACCTGGTGGTCTCTAATTTGCTCCAAATTTGATCCTTAAATCCGATCAGACCGCTGTACAAAAATGGTAATAAGTAAGTAGTAAGTAAGTAATAGAAAAATAAATTTTAAAAAATATTAAAAAAATAGTTCTTTGCTCTTCATCACTTAGAACTCTGTGTTCTAAGCACAGAAATATTTCTCTAAAACTTTTTCCATGGATAAACATGTAGAAATTTTCTGTATTATTGATCGCTTAGATGTTTAGCGTTTTTTCTCAAAATTTCACTCTTCGATTCTGAAAATATTGCTGGAATAGCGATAAACGTTACGTAAATACCTGTAATTCGTGCAAAATTGCGTGTTTTCATTTGGTTTTGAATTTTTGCCAACTCGCCAATTAAATGAAAAGTGAGACGCGCGCATCGTATTCGAAAATGTTCGACTTCTTTTTTTTTGCACATAGTTTCTCGTTTCTCCCTCGTATTGTACAATTTTCTTTTCTTTCTTTTTCAGAGAAAAAAAATCCAGCAAGAGTTTCCATCGATTTTCAGGATTCCCTTTTTTTCATGATTAGATACATATGAGTTGAAGTTCTCATAGACTCACTTGGGAGTTTCTAATTGCTTCTTGGAATTGAATTTTTTTGTTCGCTTTTTTCATTTTAATATTTGCAAAAACTTTCTCGCTCTCTTTTTTTACATTTACACAAGATGAATTAAGAATTTTTCCTTTTTTTCTAACTGAATTATTTCTGTTAATTCTATTTATTTTTACTAATTCACTTATTTTATATTTTACTTTTTTAAAAGTTTTTTCAACTGCTAAACTTTCGTTAGTAAATGATCCCTCTCTACAAGCTTTTTCAAGCATTACTGTTTTTTTTTGTTTAATTTTTTTAAAATTTCATATTCTTTTCGGGAAAAAATTTGGAATGAAATAAATAAACAATTAATAAAATAAAATAAATAAAATAAAAAACACAAAAAATGGAATAGTATAATCACTTCGTCACAAAAATCCGTGATGAATACGCGACGCGTCATCTCGCGCTGCCTCTGTCCTCGTCCGTCGAACCCACCGTATCAGTGCAGGGTGCGTGGTCCGTTGGGGAATACTCGGTCATAGCCTGAACTCAGAGCTACTACAGATAACACTATGATACAACTGAAATTATCGAATTATTGATCGGTTCCGGTCGATTAGGACGCGATAGCATTTACGCAATATTGCACCAGAAAGCAACTTTTTGAAATCTTTACCGCCATTAATCATATTTTCTTATACATACTTGTATGTATGATATATTTCCACATTCTTTTTCTTTTTGGCGATAAGTGATCTTTTAAAGATTTCGAATGGATTAGTCAATTTTAGCATTTTTCACTACGTTGAGTACAACGTACAACCTGCGTAGTAGCTAGAGTAGTAGCTTGACTTTTCTGCTTTCCACTGCACTTTTACCACCCGTTATCCGGTATTCGAGTTCTTTTTTTCCCTCTTTCCTCTATTTACGTTTCTTTTGAATTTGCACTTTGGTTGCACTTTACGGAACGTTCTAGAATTTCCATCCAATGGCTTCATTTTTACGATTTTCGGTTTACCTTGACTTACCACAATTTTGGGGTCCCTCCATGCTGGGGGCGGGGAGTCTTACAAAACTTCAAAGTGTTAGAAGTTAAAAATAATAGATAGGTGAATAAAAATATAATAGGATAGTGTGATAATGAATGGAACAAACTCTTTAACTTTTTAAAAATTTTCGAAATTATATTGAAGGACAAAGGATAAAGTCACTGGCGCTAATCAATCCGCTTGGGACCCGCCAACACGCCCAACTTCAATTCAGAATCCCCACTATATCAAAATTCAGAATCGTTTGAGGTTTACGAACGTGCAACTGGCCTCTACAATGACTTGCGGTGGCTAGCCGATGTGTCAAGTCAGTGTTTTTATCCTCCCAGACAAGTCTGGTACCAATTTATCGACCCCGGAGGGATGAAAAGCTTGGTGACACCGGGGCGGACTCCAACCTCCGATCGATCGTTCAGTAAACGGAACCTCTAACCGCTACACTACAAAAAAACCCACCAACTCAAAATTATGTTATTGAATATTTATATTACTTAAAAACACCTAAAAGTTGTTTGGGTACTAACTTTTATTTCTCAAATTCTATTTTTCCTTTCAAGCCTTTTTCCCATATTTCCTCCCAAATACTGAAAAAAGGTTTTTTGTTGTCTGTTTATGTATGCTTTGTTTATTTCGATTTTCGACCTCCTTTCGTAACTTTGGATGTTTTTAAATTTTTTCTTCGTTTTCTGTATCTTTCAGAGGCTATCGTAACATCTGATACCGTAAGGTCGTAACTGATGATCATTGCTCATTTTTAAAAGTTTTCTTAAACAAAAAAACAATCGATCACGCGACTCGATCCCTTCACTTGTTTTGTTTTTTTTGTTTAAATTTTCAAACTGACTGACTGAAGAGGAGTGGACGTTTTGATTAGTCCTACCGTACTCCCGGCTCACTCGAATAACTCACCTATTACACACTCATAAGTCTTGTCGGAGCAGTGAACGACGGAAGTCGGCCGGCTCGCCTCGACTGACCGCTGATCGTCAGTTCAACAATTCATTCATTCATTCATTCATTCATTCATTCATTCATTCATTCATTCATTCATTCATTCATTCATTCATTCATTCATTCATTCATTCATTCATTCATTCATTCATTCATTCATTCATTCATTCATTCATTCATTCATTCATTCATCCATTCATTCATTCATTCATTCATTCATTCATTCATTCATTCATTCATTCATTTAGTCGTCCATTCAGTCGCTCAATCATCCATTCGCTCATTCAGTCGCTCATTCATTCATTTGCTCATTCATTCGGTCATCCTTTGATTAACTCGTTCATCCGTTCGCTCATTCAGTCGCTCATTCATTCATCCGCTAATTTATCCATTCACTCATTCTTTCATTCACTCGTTCATTCATTCGCTCATTCATTCAATCATTCGCTCGTTCATTTATTTGTTCATTCGCTCATTCATTCATGGTCTCTGAACCGTCTTTTCCACCATAGAATAACTGAGCGTTCGTGAAAATCGAGTAGTTTCCATTGTTTTCTTCCTTTACGACGAGGTCGTTTTTCGGAGAAAGGGGGTAGGGGGAGGGGGGTGAAACCCGTTCCTGGACGGGGCCGAGGAGGGTCGTGTCGGCAGCAGTAGTTCAAGCAAGAGACAAGCCTCGTTTCTACCCCCTAGAACCACTTCTCGAGCGGAGCGTCCTTTCATCAGAACTCATCCGCTGGAACGTATTGAAGATGGTCGGCGGTCACACACATAAATACGTATTGTACACACATGTCAACATACCGTAGTCCGAGTCCGTAACCTGTCCGACGCCTATTCTCCGTTCTTCCGTCACTTCACTTCAGACCTCTGTGACACAAAGCAACGATGGCACTACCTACGGTTGTGATTGGAGGGGGCCAGAGGGGGTGCGGGAGACGGTAGAATTCAGGGAGAGGAAAAAGAGGGGACCATGAACGGTGGTTTTCTTCAAACACCTTAATTTTTGTATATTTTTACATCTTATTTTTTATATTTATTTTACTACGTTATATATATATATTACACATATAGTGCATTGTATAACATATTTTTATATCTTATTATTATTTAATTTTATTTTTGTATATATATTTGTTTTGTTATTTATTTTACTTTATTATTTGTCTTTTATTTCTCTTTTATTTTATTTTCTTCCCTATTATTTATTTTGATTTTTGAATTCAAATTTAAATTCAACCCGAAACCCTGCCAAAACTATTTATTTCACCTAAATTTGGAATATTTCCTTTTTTCTGGAAATTTTTCCACTGAAAGCTTGTTGTGTTTTCAAAACCCCGCTTCAAAATCCGCTTAGCTCGACTTAGTTGCTTCTATCTACGGAGATCTGCGGATTTTTTACTTTGAATTTTATTTCTGGAGTAAAACGTCCAGCAAAACGTTCCTTTTCAAATCCGTTATTGATTCCCATTAATGCGTTTTTTGCTGTGGATTTGTAAGTTATTGGAAAAATACTTTGTTTCCTCAAAAACCACTCAGAATTCGCGCTTTTATTGCTTGCTGCATCGATTCCCGCCCGCTTTCGATTTCTACTAATTAGTTCCTCATTGAGGAGAGTTTTTCGCTGTAGGCTATAGGGTCCATGGTATAATTTTCAATTCAAAAATTTTTCGTTAAA